>NC_134483.1:206873469-206959439 GCF_040206685.1 Ascaphus truei | reverse complement strand
TAAACACTGCAAACAATTCTATGCCCCCCAAACATATTACACAAAATAAAAAATAACCATCTACCCACATGAACAATCTTGCACAACAACAAACTCCCCCCCCACCACCCCACCCACAATATTAGGACTGTTTAGCCAGGTCTTCCTGGGATTGTGCTGGTTGACTGCCCCTGTTAAGAACCTATTGGGGAAAGGTTTTCTTACTGTACAGTACAATACATGTATGCATTAAAACTAAAGATTATTTGAATGCATTGTTATACTGTATTCAGTCATACAGTTTATTGATTACAGCTTCCTCAGCCAGTGCAGCTGCCCTTCCTCCTCTGTTACTATCTACAAATGGTAACACAGACAACAACCTGTCAACAGCACCATCACAAAGAGATACACTTACTAAATGGAAACTGAGACTGTAATTTTAAACACATACCTAAATCACCCACATGGACATGTTGGACAGGTACCGGTCCCACACTTCAAATAAACAAAATGGGTTCAGTTTGACCCTATTGAAGGTTAGCATTTTGTGTCAAAAAAAAAATGGGACATGGGTTTCCGTTGGCTGCCACTGTTCTTCTCTGCTGAGTATTTCTACTAAATCTTCTGTTCCTCTTCTTTTTCTCCTTGAGGGACAAGATACTGTATGTCTTTTCTGTTGACTTCCATTGTTATGCGCGGTCCGAGGCCTTTGATGTGGACTAGGGCCATTACATAACACATCTGATAAAGAAATAAATCCAGATTCTACCTTAAGCTTGTTTCTTTATTATCTTTGTTAGCAAGGGATCAGTGGTGTTACAGCAGGCAGATGTTTATAGCTTTGCTTCTGCCGCACATCGATTACATTATAGAGGTACAGAAAATGGAAGAATCATGGAGTAGGTTTCCTGAAGAAATGAAAAAACATAGTGGAGTATAAAATCTCATGAAATAGAACAGCCATATCATAATTCAATTAATAACAAGATACAAGCTTCAAATTGCCTAAGTTTTTTCCCCTTTATCAAGTCACACACAAAATGATCTGGAAGAATGCTACCACCGTGAACTCATCAACAAAATAAATTGCTGCCTCAAGATTATCATGATGGGGGGGACATCAAAGCAAGAATTGGTGCCCATCAGAAAGATGAAGCATCAGTTGGCTACGGCAACAGGAATTAAGGTGGAGATAAATTGATAGAATTTTCAGAATGTAAAAACTTCTATTTTCATTCTTCAAGAAGATTCAAATAGAAAATGGATACGGAATTAACCTAATAGAATAAATAATAAAACTGAAAGCATCTTAGCTAACAAGAAACACATAATTAAAGACTGCATCGCCATTAACCTTTTTGACATAAAAAATGATTACTGATTATTTTGCTGCAAAGTTACTGTATATCTTAACACAGAGATAGATAGAAAACTGATTAAAAAGAACACAACACTAATTAGTATTACGAACCCAAAGACTAGAAGCTATAAAAATAGCTTCAGTTTATTCGAGATGCTTGGTGATACTTTAACAAACTATTATGAAAAATATATAAAGAGTGCACCTGAATGTGTAGAAAAAAATGGAGGAATGGCTAGCAAGAAACAGGACAAAAAAAAATATCTGATGAGACAGTTGCAGAGGTAAAATCAAGAAATGAAGCAGGTGCAAGAAAAAGTATGAATATACAGAGCTGTGCAAGATGATAACTGAAGATGTAAGAAAATGTAACTGCATCATGGTGAAGAAAATTATGGAAAATTAAAATGAAAAGACAAAGAGATTACTTATATACCCAAGTGTCCCTGGCTATATCCTTCTACTGGCCTCAACACTATACGTCCTGATAGGAACAGGCAGTGTTGGGGTTAATCTCCTGCGGAGGGCCCAGCCTGCAGTTGCAGCCTGGATGGGTACTGTTGCTTATCCAGGGGCAGGCCTAAACCAGCAGTTGGAGTGTCATACCTGGGCAGGGTACTGACTGGGTCACATGTACATGGTGTGATGCCTGTCAGTACCCAAACCTACCCTGTTATGGGTCGTGGTTACAAGCCCTTCCCCCTGGGTATAAAAGCTGACACTCCACCAAATTGATGTTGATTATGGGACTGTGTGATATCCTTTTCCCTACAAGAGGATCAAGGAGAGTGGGAGGGGCTCTTGGGCCTGCTCCAGGGCTGGAGGATAATCATGCTTTTGTACAATAAAACTGCCATTGGACCAACTGTCGAGTGTGAGTATTGGAAAGGTGTATTGCCTGTGGGAACCATCCTGCATCCGGCAGGATCCTGGAGAAACCTGCCCTTTTGCTGCTCCCAAACTACAACTGCTGAGCCACTCAGACCTCCTGAGCCGGCAGGTGAGCTATAGCACCAGGGACAACACCCAAGTAGTGGCCGGATCTTCCGTGGCAGGGGGGAACAGGTGCTACACTTAGTATTAGACAAGTCGATTAATCAACAATAAAAGACTGTGCACTTATCATAAAAAGAATGGTAAAGAGAGGGGTTTGACCCCACGAAGGGTCCGATGCTACAAAAACTTGCTGTAAAGAATATGCAGTCCTAAAGTTCCTGTGTACAATAAACGGAGGTGACCACCACTGTCAGCAGTAAATGAAATAAATAAATAAGAGTATAACACAAACGCACGTGTAAAGGACTAACCAGGGTGGGGGCTATAAAGCAATAACTGTTAGAAGTACAGGGCTACACATAAGAATACATGCTGCCGAGTAAGTCAAGAAAAAACAGAAACTGCTACCCTTCCCAGACCCCGTGTCACACGGCGCATTGCCCGACTCAACTGGCTGTAATCCGTGAGTTCACTGAGAATGCTGGTTTGGGGCTGTCTTCCCTGCTGTAGCGCGGTCTGCGTGCTCCTGCCGATCCGGTGAGTAGTAGTAACAGAAGAGAAATCCCAGAGGTCACTGCAAAACCTCCATGAAGCTCAACCAAGCGTTATGATTGAAAAAACTTTATTAATACAAAATAGTGAACATAGAAAAAACCTCTAACGCGTTTCGTCTGCGGGACGAAACGCGTTAGAGGTTTTTTCTATGTTCACTATTTTGTATTAATAAAGTTTTTTCAATCATAACGCTTGGTTGAGCTTCATGGAGGTTTTGCAGTGACCGCTGGGATTTCTCTTCTGTTACTACTTATCATAAAAAGAGTATCGGACTTTTACGATAAATTGTACAAGAGCACAGATAACACAAAGCACAACCAAGCATGAGAAGGGCAAGACAGAAACAATACTGATGTATGTGTCCTTCATGAAGAAGTTGCAAAGGCAGTAAAATCCATGAAGTATTGGAGGGCCCCAGGGATAGATGGAATAACAACTGAAATCTTCAGAGTCTGTGGGAGAAGTAGAGAAAATCCTTTCAAAACTCTCTACATATTTTAAACACAAGGCATTATAATACGTTGCAACCTATAAATACTTCACAATTAATACATTATTTAAGTTACAAAAAGGTCAAATCACATAGTACAGAACTAAAAGCTGTTCTGGCTATGTGTACAAATTCCTCTCAAGGCTACATTCTCAGCCAGGAGTATGAAAGATGAACTCATTGTTATTTTATTTCTCATCTCTGGTTATTTTCCAAAAAGATCAATCTGAGACTAGTCTTTGTTATTTTCTATTGCAGACCAATCTCAGCATAAAATAAATAAATGCATTGAGGATTTCAATGTTCTTTAAGCCGCTTTGTGAATGCTGTGCAAAGAAAAAACAAGCTGACCCTTTTGTTGTTGATATTGGATGTGGTTTGTCATTCAGGATCTGCTGAGCACACACTGAGCCCCAGCTAAAATTGATTTCCTTTTTTTTTTCCCCAGAAAATAAAAAAAGCAGCTGGCATTAAAATGAATAGCCTTCTTTCGATTTTCCTTTTCCACTGGAGCATTCAGCGAATGTAGCAGGCATAATAGGCTGAAGTAAACAGTGTCAGGTTCTGTTATATCAAGAGGTCTTTTAAACTAGGCAGACAGCATCTGAAAACCTGCAAATTATGTCAGATACCATAAATCCGTTTGTTTTCTAACAAGTGTTTTGACAATGTTGCGAAGTAGAAATAAATGCTTTTCTAATTATTGCATCTTCCAAATGTACTATTATGATACTGTTTCATTAATGAGAACAAATAGCAGCCTTAGTGAAAATAGTAATAGAAAGTAATCATTAGGAAAATTATTTCTACCGCTAAAAATTGTAATGAATTTCTCTCAGGTAATACAGAAGCTTTTTTAAATTTGTTTAATCTATGATCAAGGGGTTATACAATTATGTTTTTACACAATTATGTAAACCCTTACATTTTATATTTAAGATGAGGAATAAAATGGTCACATTTCTTGTTCCACGGTATTTCTTCTTGGCCTTTTCTTATGTCTTTGCTTTGCTCTGCTCTTCACTGTATATTTAGCATTTGCAGCTTCAATGAAATTGAAAGCAAATGTTTGACAATATTGGTACATGTTATGATACTGGAAGCAATATTGGACAACATTGCAAAATAAGGTTTATCGTTTCCAAAAACAACATCTTAATGCTAGACTTCATCTCGCCCCCTTCACATATCTCATGTTGACCTATTCACAGATTCAAACAAGTGACAAAGCAAACCATTGAAAACATGTTCAGTGCATACATAATCTGCTAATTTTAGACATTCATATAAAAAAAGAATCATGCTTCCAATTTTTTATTGTTGATAATTTGAAATCAATCAATGTGTATGCAATCCCATTCATTATATTTCCCCTCTTATCTAACTGGGCTTCAGTGCTGAGTACATTGAATCTCTGGTGTTGTTACTTTTATTATTGTTTCACTGTCTGTGGCCCCATAAACTGATTTTCTGGGATTTATAAACAAAGTCATTTTAGCTATAATGCATACAGAAAGACCATTCACTTCAATCGGTCTTACATTTTTGCTACTTACTTAAATGTACTTACAATTAGGCGCATAGTTAGCGATTTGCCCTATGCCATAAGACACCTTCTGGCACCAGAAGACACTTTATAGCCTATTCACCCAAAAGATACCAAATTACATTATTGGTTAGATTTCCTTATATAACACCAACACTAGTTAATCTTCTTCACTCATGGTGAGAAGGGTTTCAAATAAGAATTGAACACTGATCTATTTGTGAAATAAATATTTAGTCATTTAACTTTCCCTCTGTTGTATTTGTATATTATGAAACAATACAGCTGACCAAATTAATGCACACAATAATCCACAAACATATCACTAAAAGAGGTATTTGTAGTTGATACATATGTACTTTGCACATTGGTGAATTGTTAAAAAGTGGAAGCTTGAATTATCTTTGAGACTTGATTTTTTTCAGTTACATTTGTTCAGATTAAAAACAGAAAAATTTAACAAAGTTGCTTCTAATTATAGACAGTAATGTTTATTGCTGTTAAATGGTCCATGATCTCAAACTGGTCCTGTGTTTTTAGAAACAAAGAAGTGCACAAGAAACATTTAGGGGCCTATTCTATAAGCCTCGATAAGTCACTTATCGAGGTCTTTTTGGCCAAACTGCCTATGGCTATTCAGTAAGCCTCGATAAGTGGGCAATAAAGGCATGAATCCCATTTTTTTCTGTCGTTCAAAACACATCACTGGGTGAGCAGCGATAAGCCACTTATCAGTAGGTTTTGAAACTCGTGCAATTCTAGTAGCCTCAATTAGTTTATCACGGCTAATCGCGGCTCTAGAAAGGCGAGTCCCCGGAGCTGATACCCATTAATATCAGCACCGGAAGCACCCGGCATGAATCCCATGCAATAAAAATGCATTTACAGGTAACTTCATTACCTAAGAGGCTGACGGCTAAGGCAATGAAGAGGTTAACTACCAGTGCCATGTTTATTGTGGATAGCAGGTGTGGGTGAAGGTAGTATTTGGCCCTTGGTGGCTGTTTAGGCCTTGCTGGGGGGTTGCGGGTGGAGTTAACCCTTCATTGCCTTAGAGGTTAATACCGCTAACGTAATGAAGGGGTTAACCCCTCCCCCTACCTTCCAGTAGGCCTAAACATTCATTCTTCAGGCTACTACCCCCTTCACCCAATTCCTCTACCCACAATAAACAAAAATACACACAACAACCTCCTCTACCCTCCAACAACCCCCCCCCCCCCCCCAACACATACAGTGCAGTAATGGGCAAAATAACCATTAACAGATATGGCTAATAGCTCATTTGCCTATTCAAAATAAACATTAGCCATCAACATAAATAAAGTAAATAAAACTTTCTACTTACCCCTGCCATCATGAAGGGTGTCCTCACCTGCATACTCCAGGTCCATGTCCTCTGTTGCCAGCAAGAGTACAAGAAAAAATACAATCTAATGGCTCCTAACCCCTTATTCATCTTAGCAATTAATAACTAATATAGTAATTAAGGGGTTAACCCCAATCCCCCGCTACCCGACCAGGAGGCCTAACCACCCATGGTTCACTATACCCACTCTCTAACCATTGATTGGCACCGTGGTACATCATACCAATTCTGGCGTATCAGGAAGCTCTCGACCCGCGACATAACCCGCAATCCGTCTCCATCCTCCTTGAAGAACAGCATCAGGTAAAAAAAAGTCTTCTTTCTTTGATATTCTTTCACCTTCTATCTTCATGCGTCGTTATTTTCTTCTTTTCTTTAATCTTCTTTCTTCTTTCTTTCAATCCTAAACCCCATGTTAAATCCACAACGGATGTTGTCTCAACGTCTTCTTGAGCTAAAATGAGATGGAACAGGCCTGATATAGTGCCTGTGATGTCACATTTTAAGGTCAGATGGAACAGCTCCAATCCGATTGGATGCTGCATCATGTGCCGCCTCTTTTTTTTTTTTTAAGGATGTTGATAATGTGAATTTATAGGGGGTACTCTATATTCATTAATAAAGTCAAGTTGTATTGTAATAATTATATAGCCATTCTGTTGTTCACCTTTGCCCCACATATGCCCATATATGTTGGCTGAGTGCCTAGTACTGCACCGACACACTTTATTCGAGCAAATACCCAGTATGTACCTGGCAGATACCTGGAATGCGCCGCTCCTCACCTCTGACAAGCCCCGTTGCGTTTGCCTTCCCAGCCTGGGTTCATGCCTTGCTGACGGGCGGCTAATCTGTTAAATGATAATGATTAGGATTTAATAGGCTGCAATGCTTCGCGTGTCTACCAGATGGCATAAATTCATGAATTGTAATGCAGTATATATATATATATACTGTGCAGTATTGCAGCCAGCGGAAATAAAATGCTTCAATCCCTGCTTGGAAAATACCTCAATGCACTCGGGCAGAAAACAGTCACAAACCTCAATACACCCGGGTATACCCGAATTCGTGGGACTAGCCGAGCTCGAATAAAGTGTGTCACCAGTGTATGTGTTCAGATGGCAGTTCCTGTAAAAGCAGGAAGTCTAGAAACATACGCAATGTCACATTGTACTATCTCAGCATTTTAGTGTCTCAAGTGTCGAGTCAGAATTTATAACTTCATTCAAAGACAGACTATTGTGACTTTTAGATAAGGAGTTAATGTCAAAATATGGGAAGTAAGCTTTGGCACGTATACACTCGTGCTCGGCTATAGAAATCTGATTTTAACTGTTAATAAAAAGGAGAAAGTATATGAGCTGTTGTCTGACTCGTTTACTTAATCCTCCAAGCGCTCATTCTTTCCTGAATCAGCACCTTAGAGGGTCGTGGCCTCTCGAGAGGGTCTTCCGAGTTGAAGGGGAAGGTCCATACTGAGTTGGAGTAAAGGATGATTTTACAAGTGCGTCAGAAGCTGGGGATAAGAAGCCATCGGTGGGGGTAAGTACAAGATACTATTTCATCTGTCTTATCCTTCCGGTGTCTACTTATCTAGCAACCCTATTGTAGTAATACCCCCTTACTGGAAGATTATAGATTATGTCATAAGCATATGGGTTGTAGACTCATATAGTTAGTCTGGGGTTATAGTCCCCAACTGGGACAAAGGAATTAGATATAAGTGTATATCTGGAAATACTCTAAGGTGACTGTGGAAAAGTACAAAAAAAAAGTGGGGAATATTTTAATAGAGTGTATAACTACGCTGTCTTTGTTTATATATTTACTGTGCTGTGCTTGCTTGCATCATATATATTTATATAAGGGTAAAAGTCCCTTAAACTTAAGGGTTAGAGTCCCTTAAACCTAGATAAGGGTGAAAGTCCCTTAAATAACTCTGTGCTGCTTGTTAGAAATTGTTAAGATATAGGGTCCAATTTCTAAATTTCATTGCTTTAAAATAGAAAATCAATCTAAAATATTGAAATATTTATTTAGAAAAAAAAACAAAAAACAGAAGGTAAAAAAGAGTCCTGTCTGTATAATGGGCAAGTAGCAGCTATAGAATCCTGTCTACAAAGCAGATGTTAAAGTCCCCGCTGTAAAACAGGGGTTAAATTATAAAGTCCTGTTTTATACTGGGCTTTCTATAGGGACCCTATATCATGTATTTTTAGATAAGGTTATATTTCATTAAGATAAGTTTTCTTTATAAGCTAATTATGGGTAATAAAGTAAAATATTGTCTGGAAGTGAGCCTGACAAAAATAAAGTATAAGACAAACAATAACAACAAGAAATGTGTTAAAACTGATAAGTAATGTGCTTCAGCCTGTGTCAAAATTGCACCTTTGAAGTTTGACCAACTGAAAAAAAAATTTATTATAACTCTCAAAATGCATAATGCACCGGGACAATTACCATCTCCATAGGTAGCCCCAATTTACCCCAGTGTCCCTGTTCTCAAACGCCCTGAACCCCTTAACCTTTCCCAGGTCACAGGCTCTGAGGCAGTCTCCGATGAAGAAGTCTTTATGGCTTCACGGGGAACCCGAAGCAATAGACTCCCTAGACCACTCCCTATTGATATGACTGCCAGGCAGAACGGTATGGATGGAGAAGAGACGGACTCTAGGCAGGAATTAACCCCTGTCAGGGACCGTTCACGGGACAAGGAAAAGTCAGAGGGTGAATCAGAATCAGATACTGACACTCATAGGCAGGTCTGTCAAACAACGCACAGGCTCAAAAAAAAAAATAATTATAACTGCTGCATTTATTTTTAACATAACGCAAGTGAATAAGGAAGAAACAGCAAGTGAATTTGCCAATAGATTATTGGAAATAATATAGGCATATGGAGGTATTGAGGAAGTAGAGACGAGTGCAAGGCCACATATAGTGGCGGCTTTTGTGAAAAGTTTACTTGTAGAAATTGGGACGCAAGTAGAGACTGGGTATATTGGTTGGAAGCATAAAAGATTGTCAGAAATTCCTACTATGGTAGAGAATGGGGAAAAAAGAGCAGGGAAGCTAAGAAAGCAAAGGAAAATAAAGGGCAGAAAATGTTATAATTGTAAAGAGACAGGACATTTTGCCAGTAATTACAGTGCAGCCCCTAAGAAGAGAACCAGAGAAACCAAGGTTATAGTCTATCGATATTTTTTTAACATTTATTTTTAGTAGATTATTTTTGTCTAAATTCAGACGGGTCTTTTCCGTTGTTATTGAGAATCTCAGGTTTTCTCAAGTATTGTAAATCTCAGTGGAAAATATGTTTTATGTGTAAATTCAAGGTAGGAAAATTAGTTTTTCCCCAGAATGTTTTATTAGATTTTATAAATATGGTAAAAATGTTGATTGATTGAGTAATCCCTGTGTGCTTGTATAATCTGAGTGAATCCTAACCATGTGAAAGTTTTATACGCATTGAATAATATGAATGTCGGTTTATTGTATGTATACAAAATTATTATCTAGGAACATGCAAGTGTTTCTAAAATAAGAATATAATTAATTGCTCACGTTGAAGTTTAATTTTTAAAGCTGTACACCCCCACTACAACACAAACTAATCAATACTGGGCAAGGGAGAGTCTGACTGGTTATTGAGAAAAGGAAAAAGAATGGGCAAATGTGAAAAAAAATTATAATTAAGCTCGGTCACTGGTATATTTTATGGATTTATTCGTACTGGCCAGACGAATGTTTCTTAAAACCAGAAAGACATCTTTTTACAACTTCTCTATTTCCATCTCAAGGATGAGAGAGAATCAGAATAGCAGCCCAGACAGCCCCTGCCCCCCCTTAGGAGACCCTTCTCAAGTAATAGAGAATGTGCACAGATACAGATACATTCCAGACACGAAAGTTAACTGAAGCTCTGTAGCTACAAATTAGGTTTAACTGTAGTTTAGGATATGATAATAAAAGAAAGGGACATTTTTATTAATATAGTTTGCAGGCAGGATCAAACAGTTTTGCATTGCCATGTCTTGGTAATTTTCGTTGTATTATTTTTGTTTCTTTTGTGTGTAACAAGTAACTATAAACTGTTTAAAGTATATGTAAACCTATAATTTCCTGTTTAACAAAAATCCAGTTTTAATTTTTAAATAGCAGTCACATTTTATTTTGTAATCGGGCCGTGTGAGGAGCTGCATTTTTTAAGCTGTACCAAATTATATTGCAATGTAATTAACAGTTTTTTTTTCTTATCTGTTTTGTTCTACGGTTTTGTCAGGATGCCCAGAAAGTTATTTCAAGCTTGTTCCAATCCCAGAAATGACAAACAGTTTTTAAATCTGTGTCTATAATATTTTATGTTACAGTTTGTTCTATTTTGTGTTTTAAAGGTTTTCTGTCAGAAGACTATAGCAGATTATATTTATATTCAGTAGTGTTTTGAGGGTTTTTAATGCAAATTTTATACCCAAAGGTTTCAGGTTAGTTTTGCTACAGATCGAGCAACAATAGTTAGTTATGTTTTAAATGGTGTTATCCTTTCTGTAATATTGTTCACATATAAAAAATGATGTGAACAAAGGAGGGGTGTTATTGCTGTTTATCATATAGATGTCTATGCCCAGAAGTTAGATGGCTTAGTGGCCGGGATGAACGAAATCTGAAATGATTATTTTTTTAAGAATAATGCTTTTAAAGTTGGCAGTGTGCTCGGCACTTTTCAAAGAAATTATATTACAAGTAATTAGTTTGGAGTTCTATACAGAATTATTTTAGTCATTTTTTTTCTTTTAGTTTGGCAATAGCTGGGCACCAATTTTAATGAATTTAGATTGTAGCAAAGTCAAGACCACAGTGACTGTTTAGTAAAACAATTAGTAAGTATTGTATGCAACTAATATATTTTTGAGTCTCTCTAGGCACATGTCAAAGTTGAAAGTGCACCTATGAGAGATGGATTAATGGTCAAACATTTCCTACGCAAGAACGTTCTTCATCCGAGATGAAAAGGCCCTACTACTACTATTAAAAGTACTACTCATCACCATTACAGCAATTAAAGTGGCAGAGGTCTCTTTTTGGATCCACGTTACGCATATGAAACTTATCCCAGCACCACCCACAGTTGCTTCGAGTTACACCATATCCAAGGTGGAAAAGCCTAAAGACACAGCCAAAATTCCGGGCCTCAACACATAAACGTTGAACTTTTTAATAATCTTTTTTTCTTTACAGGATTTGTTATTTTAATTATAATGTATACTCTATTAGATTTGTGTAAATAGTGTGTACACAAAGACGATATGGTAGTAACAGATATATTTTGTTTAGTAATTGTTATTTTGTTTTTCTTGAGTTTTGTATAGCATATACTGTATGCTCACTTTTTGTCACACAATGGAATCCTGGTAAGCAAAGCCCATATTTTATGTATGATGTAAGCCAATGTACTATCTATATTCAATAGGTTGCACCCCAGGAAAATTAGTGTTATATTTAACCCCTTGGGAAAAGGACAATATGATATAAGACATTTGTAGAACCATCTATAAGAAATTGGTTACGAAGGGTATAGAAATACGAGTTTCCCTAGGGAAGTTATTGACTCTGTGATAGAAGGACAGATAGAATATTACCCTGCAACTAGAACAGGTGATGTTATTTGGGAAAAATAGTCCAGTGTTTAAAGGTAGAGATAAGGGATGGGATTTGTTGGAACTTGGTGGTTGGATTAGTTCTCTGGAAGCGAAGCCAGCGAATACTTTTGTATGTGTGTCTGTCCTACTCTCTATGTATGTGTCATATGCAGTAAACTTCGATCCAGAAGTGCGTTGCACCCCCACCGACGCTATGCCTCTTTTCGGTGATGTCGGCAGTCCCCCAGAAGAAGAGACCGAGAAGAAATCAACTGGGCCGATATAATGGCCGAAAAGGAATGACAAGGCACAATTGGACAATTTCCTGGTCCAGCAGGACTATGCAATGGTTAACTGTTCTTTAAATAGACTGTCTCTAAAGAATAAGAGGGGACAAAGAAGAATGGATATGAGGCTATGAGGAAAGTGGGAGGTCACCCAGAGGCGTGTGTCAGCCACAAGTAAAGGATCATAAGTCAGCCATTTTTTTGACCATAGCAGCCATTTTGCTGTTTTGCCATTCTGAATAGATGCAGTATGAAAGATGCGTGCAAGATGGATATTTGTGCAATCGCTCTCGGTAGAAATTAGCCCCCACCAATTTTCAGAAATTTTTAGCCGCCATAATGTGCTAGTAGAAGAGCAGTGTGAAAAGTAATTTAGAAATTGGTAATGGGTTTTGTAGTAATAGTCAACCTGGTAAACAGAAACGATATTATACCAGCCACACATATATCTCTCTACAAACAAGAACTCCTATGGCCATATATATATTTTTATTTTCTTCTGACCCCCAAAACCTGCACCACTAGTTCAGTACGACAAAGTAAATCAACAATATTAAAAAATATATAGTAGTTGTTATGTTATGGACCCATGACAAAATGAGGGAAAGAGAATTGTTATGGGATTAATACTTATTATTTGCATGTTTGTAACATGAGTTACTATTTTTTCATGTTACAGATTAATGTGTTCATCATTATGTAAAATGATTATACCTTCTACTAAATCACTTAGTCATATGTATGCTTCGCTGATCGTTACGGCCCCCATTCCCGGCCCTACTTCTTTAACATATAACTCTAGATCCATGAGGCCGAATATCCCTATTCCACAAGTGGAATATGATAATGTCCATTTTCAATATAATAACACTGTATAACAGGAATTGTCATTTTGATGACAAAAGGAGGGAATTGATAATGTGTATTTTATATTCATTAATAAAGTCAAATTGTATTGTAATAATTATATAGCCATTCTGTTGTTCACCTCTGCCCCACATATGCCCATATATGTTGGCTGAGTGCCTAGTATGTGTTCAGATGGCAGTTGCTGTAAAAGCAGGAAGTCTGGACTCATACGCAATGTCACATTGTACTATCTCAGCATTTTAGTGTCTCAAGTCAGAATGTATGACTTCATTCAAAGACAGACTATTGTGACTTTTAGATAAGGAGTTAATGTCAAAATATGGGAAGTAAGCTTTGGCACGTATACACTCGTGCTCGGCTATAAAAATCTGATTGTAACTGTTAATAAACAGGAAAAAGTATATGAGCTGTTGTCTGATTCGTTTACTTAATCCTCCTAACGCTCATTCTTTTCCTGAATCAGCACCTTAGAGGGTCGTGGCCTCTCGAGAGGGTCTTCCGAGTTTAAGGGGAAGGTCCATATTGAGTTGGAGTAAAGGACGATTTTACAGATGTGATGTCAAATCCAAGGGAGGAACGTCACATCCTTAAAACAACATGTGTCATATCACATGGTATTACAGTCAATAGAATTGAAAAAAATCCCATTGGTTCCTGTACCATGTGATATGTTACATTACTTTAAAGGATGTGACATCAAGGGTGTGACACCCTTAAAGTGATGTCACATTCTTTTTAACTAATGTGGCATGTGGTTTTAAGGATGTGATGTATCGCCCTTAGAGATAACGTCACATCCTTATAAAAATAGACGGGCACATGATATAGCATCCAATCAGATTGGAGCTGTACCATCTGACCCTAAAATGTGATATCACAGGCCCTATATAAGGCCTGCTCTGTCTCATTTTAGCTCAAGAAGACGTCAAGACAACATCCGTTGTGGATTTAAAATGGGGTTTTGGATTGAAAGAAAGAAGATTAAAGAAGAGAAGAAAATAATGACAGATGAAGATAGAAGACGGTGAATGAAGATCAAAGGAAGACAACTTTTTTTAACTGATGCTCTTCAAAGAGGATGGAGGCGGATTGCGGTTGATGACGTTGCTATTTGAGAGCTTCCTGATTCGTCTGGATTCAGAGGGTGATGACTTCTAAAGGTAAGATAAATATTGAATGTATGTAAAAGTATTTTTTCAGGTTTTTTATTGAATTTATTTATTTTTATGTTTTTGATTGCCCATTGACTGCTAATGTATTAATCAGTGCCCAGGATACAGATAAATACAGTGATAGGCAATGCATTTTTTGGCAAATGTTTGTTTTGAATTGATTGTTATTTTTTCTATTTCTGTTTATTGTTTTGATTCAATTGTTTGGAATTTTGATCGCTTGTTTTTAGTACATTTTAAGGTTGGTTAGGGATTTAAATTAATTAACAGTTTTGTTGGCTAGTGGTTTTATTTATTTAATTGATTTGTGTTTATTTGTGTTTATTTAATTGTATTCTTATGTTTTGGAATAACATAATTTTTATTCTTTTGCTGTTTTGGAGATAGATAAATTTGATTAATGTGTACTATTAGACTTTTTAGTTCTTTTACTGTTGGGGTGTTTAGGTGCTTGCTTATTTCTTTTACTATTGTGTATCTTTGGCCTTAATGATTTTTATTAGATTGACCATTGAGTGCTATGTGGCTTATCATGCCCATATTATATGGTTATGATGTACCACTGTGCCAACCAATGGGTAGAGGGTGGGTATAGTGGGGCCGGGGTGGGTTGTTAAGCCTCCCGGGTGGGTAGCGGGGACAGAGGTTAACTCCTTAATTACTAAAGCGGTTATTAATCGCTAAGGTGATTTAGGAGTTAGGGGCCATTAGATTGTATTTTTTCTTGTAATCTTGCTGGCAACGGAGGTCATGGACCTGGAGTATGCTGATGAGGATGCCCTTCAGGATTGCAGGGGTAAGTAGTAACTGAAGAGGAGACTGTGTCCAGGGACCTGGCACAGGGCAGTGATCCCTGCGGGGATAGGGAATCCCTATCTAAGGAGAGATACACAAAGGGAGGCACTGACTGAACATGAGTGGCTAGATATCTACTGCGAGGGGCACCTAGCCCACTCAGACAATAAAGATGTTCTCAATCACAAACCCTCTCGTGTACATGTGTGGAGTGAATGTACAGAGAGGAGCACCACGGAGGAGTTCCTCAACAGGATCATCCCCATGCGGACGCAGGGACCCTGATGAGGTGGAGGCGCTGCACTGGAACTAGGTGAGACTCAGCACACTACCTCAGCTGCCTGTCTGGATGGGTCCTCCCTACACACCATCATGCGGGAGACTCAGGAGTCCTGTTGCCAACAGGTGCACCACCAGACACTACCACACTGTAATGGGGGCCGGTTAGACCACAGGGGCCAATGTGAGATTGGGTGGGTCAGGCCGGTTCAGAAAAACCGTTACATATTAATACTACAAATGTGGAGTTTTTGGATTTGGACATTTACATTGAAGACAATAAGCTACAGTCCAGGACGTTCTTTAAGGCAGTAAACTGCAATAACTATAATAGTGCATCCAGTTGTCATAAGCAAAGGTGGTTAGAGAACATCCCGTATGGCGAGTTTAGACACCTCAAAAGAAACTGCACCAAAAGGAAAACAATGAAAACCAAATAAAATTTATTGCAAAGAAATACCAAGTGAAAACAGTAGATAAGGCAATAATGAGAGTGAATAATTTGGAAAGGTCTGATATGTTAAAATACAACGATAAAAAAGGCAACAGCACAATAGTCAATAGTAAGATCCCATTTATTACAACTTTAAATACACAGCCTATTACCTCCCGAAGGTGCACAAGAGCCTCGAGAACTCGCCAGATAAGACCATTTTTTCGGGGGTGCGGTCTATCATGTCGAGCGTGTCCAAATATGTGGACCACTTTTTAAAATCCTATGTGGTCTTGTTACAGTCATATATTAAGGACACGCTCCATGTCAACTGTAACTGTTTCATTTGCCCATAATATATATTTTCTTTAACTGTGCATGCAATGTCTTGTATATAATGTATACCCTGTTCATTTATTTAACAGTATTTGTAACCATGTATTATTTGTCTTAACTCTGTGCCCAGGACATACTTGAAATTGAGAGGTAACTCTCAATGTATTACTTCCTGGTAAAATATTTTATAAATAAATAGACTCCCTCTCCTCCATTATTTGGAACCCTACTTTCAAATGGGCCACCTGTGATGTACAATCGTTGTACACTTCTATACAGCTTGAAAAGGGTCTCGAGGCGGTGAGGCACTTTCTGGGGGGAGATGAGAAGATACACGATACACAGTGCGAGTTCATTCTCTCCCTTATCGGCTTCATTCTTAATCACAATTATTTTTTGTTCGGGGAGGACTTCCATCAAAAGACCTGTGGTACGGCCATGGGCACGAGATTCATCCCCAGCTATGCAAACCTCTTTATGGGGTATTGGGAGACCAAATACATCTGGTCCAATGCACGGCTGGTCTCGTGTTCTATGGACGCTTATTGATGACATACTTATCATTTGGATGGAGATGGGGGAGACCTCGAGCAATTTTTGGTTGGATTCAACTGTAATGAACTAGGCCTCAGATTCACCCATCAGGTTAGCCCTTCAGGTGTGGTGTTTCTTGATCTGGAGTTGTCTGTTGATGTGGATTGCAATATTCACACTCAAGTACATTTCAAAGAAGTGGCGGTAAACTGCTATCTCCACGCGACAAGCAGTCATCATTCCAAGTGGATACAAAATATTCCCCTGAGCTAGTTTAATAGACTCCGGAGGAACTGCTCGTTGGACCACACCTTTGAACTACAATCAAATAGACTCAAAGACAACTTTGGTAACAAAGGATATGATGTCTCCGTTGTACAGGAGACATTTAATAGAGTAAGAGCCATTGATAGGCAAGTTTTGTTGGCAAAATCAAATACCAAACAACTCTTACAAGGCAAATCCACACATACCACTGATTTTAGTGGAGGTGCAAAATTTATTACGAAATATAGTGGTTATGCCGGTAAGATTAAAACTATTATGAATCGCTATTGGAAAGTTCTGCTCTCTGACCCGCATCTTAAAAGTCAACTTTCCCCTACAGCACCCATAGTGTTTCTCAAAGCTCTCAATATTACAAATATACTGGCACCAAGTAGACTTGGAGATAACACATGGATACTGTAGAGGTTCAGTCTTTGTCTGGTAACTCTAGTGTAGGAGATCTAGGTCCACTATGTGAAAACACCTTATAGTTTCAGACAAATTTGCCTCCTGTAGCAATGGGTCATCATATACTCTCAAAAGTTCAGTTCACTGCTTGACTATGTTTGTAGTTTATGTTCTCTCCTGTCCATGCAATTTGCAATATGTTGGGCGGACCAAGAGGGCACTGTGCTTCAGATTCCTGGAACATCGCAGAACGATTTTGAAGGGAGTTCTGGCGCACAGTGTACCTAGACATTTTACACAGGTCCACTTTAAAGATCCCAGTGGACTAAAGATCATGGGTATAGAGACCATCCCTCCATCAAAACTAGGAGGTGATAGGTTTAAAGCATAATGTATCCGGGAGTCCTTTTGGATTTACTCCTTGGATACTCTCTCACCCAAAGGTCTAAATGAATGCATCGATACGAGCATTTTGATCTAGGTCTGTTTCTTTTTCACTCTACTTTCCAGCCAGGCATCTAGTCTGGCAATAGTTCCCATCCATGTTCCTGTCCAAACTATCCTATTCCTCCACCTTCCTTCCCTCTCACAATCCCATTTCCGCCTACACTTCCCTCCTTCCCTCCCCCCCCCCCTCTCCGTTCCCCATCCTTTTCCCTATTCCTCCCCAAGTTCCTATATCAGCCAAGGTCAGGACTTGTTGGCTATTTCACTCTGGTTGTTTTTAGGAGGTTGTTATCCCTACACACATATTCTCCCCCAGACCTTCTTTAGTTAACTATGTAGTGTAACGTTGTCTGTATTTGGAGGTTAAGCCTGTTTCAGGAGTTATCATTCAATTTTAATATATTGACATTCAAGTATATCCCTATAGGAGCACAATATTATATTATTTTTTAATGTTAAAGTGTTTTATTGTGTATATTTATTACAATTAGATAGTTCTCATTATTATAATTTAGTTTATGTTTTCTTTGACCTGGCGGTCATCTCCCTGCGACTGAATATCATGAGTATTTACTCTGTTCAGAGGACAAGGAGCAGACCACCAGTTCAAATGATTAATGTCCATATCTTTTGATCTAATGGATCATCTTGGAGTTATTAATAATATTATTGACTGATTATTATTATTGTATGAGTTATAACATTTTGTTCCTACAATGTATATATGTTTCTGAATTATATTGGTTATATGTAGGTTATTTATGCCTTCTATCTTCACCGAACACTGTACAGTAATGTGTAATTAGTATAGGTATGTCCCTGATAGTAGTGAATCAGCACAGCTGATTCTCAAGAGTGGAGTTAGAATTACATAGGTACCACTATATAAGGTAGTACTCTGTGGTTATTCATTATCCCAGCAAGCTCTTTTTGGGAACCCCTGAGTCCCACAAAATATATATAGATGTATATATGTCAAAAAGGAGTGCTATTAAGCATGGCATATGTATACAACAGACGACAAAGAAGCCCAATGCGACATCCAACATGACAGAAATACACAGTAAAATACTTATATATTCTTTTGAAATAGGGTCATTTAGTTTAACCCTTTGGCCAAAGCGTTGTAAGCTTGCGAGCCACGACAAGGCAGACACTCGTTTGCAAGGCCTAACACTACCAGATAAAATACTAAAATACCTCTATTAGGATTAAAATTCTCATTTACATCTCTTAGGAGGGAGAAAGACCACAGTGGGTCTATATCCAGCAGAATGAGGCACTTGCAAACTAGGGAAGTGGGGAGGGGCGGGCTTAAAACCTGGGAAGGAGGTGCCACCAACCTCCACCAGCTGAAACAGCTGAGAATGGGTTAACAGAACACAGAACCTCAGCAAGCTCATTTTGGGAACCCCTGAGTCCCCACAAAATATATATAGATGTGTATGTGTCAAAATGGAGTGCTATTGTTAAACACTATGGAGCCTGTGCTTCTCTTTGTTTTTTTTAAAATTTATATATATATATATATATATATATATATATATATATATATATATATATATATATATATATATATATATATATGCAAGAGAAAAAGAACCACTCCCAGTAGAAGGCAGTGTGCCGAAACGCGTAGGAGCAGGTCTAGCAGGCAGGATCCCCTGGTTTGTCCCCTCTCTGGGTCACATTACCATGCTCTAGCATCTCTCCTTGTTTCCCCCTTCATGCACCGACCACATTGTACCTGACCATAGGTGACGTATCACTCTTTTCAGCTATAGGCTTATATGTGCTTTGCAGGCTGTATATTGTGTATCTCTGCTGTTACTCACTTGCTACTCTTTGTCGATTTAGACAAACCCTATATTGCAGGGGATAGTAGGCATATTTGATTTTTTGCAGATGATCACATAGCCCTAGCCGTGACTATTTAGTCTTTTGGGTGTCACACCTGGTTTACCTTGTCAAGTATTTCAGAACACTATCTGAGTGTATTTTGGGCATTTGTTTGGAGGATGTGTCTAGCTTTGTAATGAACAGGGGATCCATGCTGTATTTTAACCATTTCTGTGCTTTGTTTTAACCATTTTTTGTTCTGTGACAATACATGAATAAACATTATGTGATTTGTACTAAAACACATACTAGAGTGCTTTTTTAGGGCCTTCTCTTCTCTCTCATCATATATATATATATATATATATATATATATATATATATATATATATATATATATATATATATATATACAGTGTTCGACAAATCACCCAAAAATCTACTCGCCCAACCAAAAAATCTACTCGCCACCTAGTACCGCCCCCATCCCCGCCCCCAGTCCCGCCCCCAACCCCGCCCCTAGTCCCGCCCCAACCCCGCCCCTAGTCCCGCCCATAGTCCCGCCCCCAACCCCGCCCATAGTCCCGCCCCCAAACCCGCTTTAAAATAAAATACATTTAATAAATTCCTAGTCAGAACAACATTCGTTTTTGACATAACTGTATTTATTGTATTACATTATACTACAATTCGTCCTTGTTACGTGTGTGTGTGTGTAAATGTCGGATCTAGAAATAAAAGCCAGGTGTGAATGACTAGCTTCCTGAACCCCTTAACCAGTGGCTGGATGTCCCCGCTTCACAATATCTAAAGCAGCAATCCCGCCTGGGATCTTACCTGATCCGCAGTCCCTCAATGTCCAGGTACGCGCATTCCCGCAATGTTATACATTGGAGGGGAGGTGTTCCCTACCTGTCTTCTGTGTTAGGGGGGGTTCCGATGTCTTCCGTGTGAAGCTTGAGTCAGACCTGGAAAAAAGCAGTATAGGATATTTCGGTGTACTATAGGGCAGTTAAGATATATAGGGTAAATAAGAGATCCAGATCCAGAGTGTGAGAGAGTGTGGGTGACAGAGAGAGAGAGAGATAAAGTGTGGGTGACAGAGAGAGAGAGAGAGAGTGTGGGTGACAGAGAGAGAGTGTGGGGGAGAGAGAGAGTGTGGGGGGGAGAGAGAGAGAGTGTGGGAGAGAGAGAGAGAAAGAGTGTGGGTGACAGAGAGAGAGTGTGGGGGAGAGAGAGAGAGTGTGGGGGAGACAGAGAGAATGTGGGAGAGAGAGAGTGTGGGGGAGAGAGAGTGTGGGGGAGAGAGAGAGTGTGTGGGGGAGAGAGAGAGTGTGGGTGACAGAGAGAGAGTGTGGGGGAGAGAGTGTGGGGGAGAGAGTGTGGGGGAGAGAGTGTGGGGGAGAGAGTGTGTGGGAGAGAGAGAGTGTGTGGGAGAGAGAGAGTGTGGGGGATAGAGAAAGAGTGTGGGAGAGAGAGAGAGAGAAAGCGTGGGGGAGAGAGAGAGTGTGTGGGGGAGAGAGAGTGTGGGGGAGAGAGAGTGTGGGGGGGAGAGAGAGAGAGCGTTTGTGGGGGAGAGAGAGTGTGTGGGGGAGAGAGAGAGAGAGTGGGGGGAGAGAGTGTGGGGGAGAGAGAGAGAGTGTGTGGGGGAGAGAGAGTATGGGGGGGAGAGTGTGGAGGGAGAGTTTGGGGGAGAGAGAGAGAGTGTGGGGGGGAGTGTGGGGGAGAGAGAGTGTGTGGGGGAGAGAGAGAGAGTGTGGGGGAGAGAGAGTGTGTGGGGGAGAGAGAGAGAGAGAGAGAGTGTGGGAGAGAGAGAGAGTGTGGGAGAGAGAGAGAGAGAGTGGGGGGAGAGAGAGTGTGGGGGAGAGAGAGAGAGTGTGGGTGGAGAGAGAGAGTGTGGGGGGGGAGAGAGAGAGAGTGTGGGGGGGGAGAGAGAGAATGTAGGGGGGAGAGAGAGAGTGTGGGGGGAGAGAGGGAGCATTGGGGGGAGAGAGAGAGTGTGGGAGAGAGGGGGGGAGACACAGAGGGGAGAAACGGTGGGTGACACACAGAGGGTGGGTGATACACAGAGAGAGAGAGGGTGGGTGACTGGCTGGCTGGGTGACTGGCTGGCTGGGTGACTGGATGGTGGGTGACTGGCTGGCTGGGTGACTGGCTGGCTGGGTGGGTGGCTGGGTGGGTGGCTGGCTTTGACTGGCTGGCTGGCTGGGTGACTGGCTGGGTGTCTGGGTGGGTGACTGGCTGGGTGGGTGGCTGGGTGGCTGGCTGGGTGACTGACTGTCTGGGTGACTGACTGGTTGGGTGACTGGCTGGGTGACTGACTGGCTGGCTGGGTGACTGACTGGCTGGGTGAGTGAGTGACTGACTGACTGACTGGCTGGGTGGGTGGGTGACTGACTGGCTGGGTGGGTGACTGACTGGCTGGGTGACTGACTGGCTGGGTGGGTGACTGACTGGCTTGGTGGGTGACTGGCTGGGTGGGTGGGTGACTGGCTGTGTGGGTGACTGACTGGCTGGGTGGGTGACTGACTGGCTGGGTGACTGACTGGCTGGGTGGGTGGGTGACTGGCTGGGTGGGTGACTGACTGGCTGGGTGGGTGACTGACTGGCTGGGTGGGTGACTGACTTGCTGGGTGACTGGGGGGGTGACTGACTGGGGGGGGGGGTGACTGACTGGGGGGGGGTGACTGACTGATGGGGGGGTGACTGACTGGGGGGGTGAGTGACTGGGGGGGGTGAGTGACTGGGGGGGGGTGAGTGACTGGGGGGGTACCTCTGGTGTCACACACATACTCCCATACACACATACACACATACACACACACACACACTCCCATATATACACACACACAAGCACACACACACCCATATATACACACACACACACACACACGGGTGGGGAGGAAAGGCCGCGACCACCACCACTATGCTCCTCCCCCACCCACCCGCGCACAACTCCCGCTCGTGGGGGGGGTGCAGGCCAACATCCCCCCCCATACCTCACACGGGCGTAGTGGAAGCTTTGGGGAGGTGGAGAGGTGCAGGGTGGGTGGGAGTCACGTGGCGAGGTGTCCCCCAGCGGGTGCCCCAGGGGACAGTCAGCCTTGCCATGGCCGCCACTGCCCTGCTCCCCTCACCGGCATGTCCCGCAGTGCGCGGGCAAACAGGTTTGCACCATGAAGCTAGTGGTTGGGCAGGCGATCAGCCCGATATCCCCCCCTCACCTCATGCGGCGGCTGCGCCGTCATGAAGTTAGCTGGCAGGGAGGCACGTGGTGAGGGAGGCAAGTGATCAGAGTGCCCCTCCCCCCCCCCATACGACAACCGGACTGCAGCAGTGGGGACCTCCTGTCCCGGGCAGCAATCGGTGGATCGAGGGACAGGAGGAGGGGAAGGGGACAGGAAGAGGGGAAGGGGACAGGAGGAGGGGAAGGGGACAGGAGGGGAGAGCTAACGCAAAGGCGCGTACTGGCGGGAGAGGGCACGAGCAGAGAGCCGCGGTGGTGAGTAGGGAGCCATGTGGGGACCAGGGGGATCGCACGGGTTTGCTTGCAGGGAGGGAACAGAAGGGCCGCAGCATGGAGAGATTGGAGAGTACTTACCCTCCAACATATCTCCGGCCAGAAAGAATGGCTGCTCGTTGGGGGTGGGCTCATATAGAGCCTGGCCGCGCGCCCACAAAGCCTGGGAGCATGCGCCAATCAGCTGTCAGGTAGGGGGAGTTTTTTTTTTTTTTCAGCGGGAGCAGGAGAAATTTCAGCGCGAGCAGGAGAAATTAAAAAAAACAAACACGTGTGCTGCTTGGGCAATATTTACTCGCCCAGAGGTTAAATCCACTCGCCCCAGGCGTGTAGATGTATATGATTGTCGAACACTGTATATATATATATATATATATATATATATATATATATATATATATATATCTCTCTCTAAAAGGCAAGTAAAACTATTTTAGAATGGAGTAAAGAGCATATCTAGACACATGAAAATAGTCTGGCATCTATAACCTACCTAATTAAGAGAACAATTACAAGCCAGCTATGTTGGGATAATTTGAATAATAGTATTTTAAGTAGAAAATAATTACATGACATTGTAAAAATGGGATCTGCTTGTGGCTCTAGATTAAAATAATAGCTTCATCCAATGCTAGTGTGCAAGTTGAAAAACTTGAATGTGCTAACAATTTACTTTTCACATGAAAGAAGCTGCAAAGAACAGACTTTGCCAGTTATGCTCTCATAATATTTCAATTAAATTAAGAAAACCCTGATCTGGCTGCAAATGTTCTTGTAATCTCAAACAGGATGTCATCCTTTTATGTGTATGCATACACAAACTTAAAAAAAACTGATCTGCTCAATTTTCCTATTAAAATCTGTCTAATCTGCTCAACTAGATGTAATACTGAAAGCAAGTATATTTTACAATGAGTAATATTAATCTTTACAATGGTGAACATGAAGAAGAAACCTATGAGGTTACAAAAACTCTGTACACTATAATTTCATATACAGTATAAAGAACTCACCACAGTTGAAGCAATGGATGACTGGGCAGGGACCCAGACTGTCAGGTGACCTGGGAGCGGACAGGCACCTCCAGGGTGGCTGTATCCTTACCGCTCTTGCTTCCCTTTTATTTGGGCACTGTTGCTTCCTTGGACTCATCCTTGTGAGGGTCTTTAGCCTTCTTGGGCGTATGCAACCTAGTATAGGCCTCATGACTCTTCACCTCGTCCAGTAGGTCTTCTAGAGTAGGGGGTCCCCCTTCCGTAGCACGCATCTGATCATTACTACGATATGATGAGTGGGTATGGCTCCGCGCAGGAATTGGGTGCGCCTATACTTCACTTCTGAGGTCTTGATGACTTGGTGGGAACGTAGATCCCACAAGATCAATTGGATCCGCTGTATGAACTCTGATAGGTCTTCCCCCTCCTTCTGGCGGAGATTTTAATACTTAGTCCATAACTCACTCACATCATCCTCCTTATCATATGCCAGGGTAAGAGACTCCATCATCTGATGTGCGGTAACCTCAGTATGCTGATCTTTATACATCTTGATGGTAGTGGAAGCAGGCGGGCGTAGGCACTCCATGATCCGTTGTCTTTTCACCGCATCAGGACAAGTCCACTCTTCCAGTACCTGTGAAGCATATTCCTTCCAAACGTCAAAAGCCTCTTCACCGGTGGGGGTAGGTTTTACCTCTGAAAAGAGCTTTATCTTGCGGTATGGCTGCGGGGGAGGGGCTTCATGCTTTGGCCCACCCAATTGTTGTATGGGCTAGTCATTGGATTTCTCCCATTTTACTGGGGCTGAGGTTGGGGCTGGAGCACCGCCTACTTGAGCAACAATTAGCACAGGATAACACACTGGCCTCATCCCCGCATATACTTTCGGGTGGGGACAGGGACATGCGCATACTAGTTTCTAGCAAGTCTGTAATGGGGCTACAGGGTCCAAGTTTAATCGGCATTTCAGGATAGATAACAGGACACCCGAGCTGAGGGCCCCGGGGAACCGTAAGTTGGATGGGCCTTGCTCTGCGGACAATTCACATCCCCCAGTGATTAGTACTGTGCACCATGATCCCTCTGGGTCGGAACGGCGACCCAAGATTCTGGCATCTTCTAAGCCTGGATACTGCATTAGGATTAACCATAGTTCATAGGATGAGGCATTGGCGGGAACTTGTCCTGTGAGGGCGGGACTTGCCTTTTTACCTCTACACCTGTACACCCATTCTCAGCTGTTCCAGCTGGTGGAGGTTAGTGGCGCCTCCTTCCCAGATTTTAAGCCCGCCCCTCCCCACTTCCCTAGTTTGCAAGTTCCTCATTCTGCTGGGTATAGACCCACTGTGGTCTTTCTCCCTCCTAATAGAGGTAAATGAGAATTTTAATCCTAATAGAGGTATATTAGTATTTTATCTGGTAGTGTTAGGACTTGCGAACAGGTGTCTGCCTTGACGTGGCTCGCAAGCTTACAACATTTTGGCCAAAGGGTTAAACTAAATGACCCTATTTCAAGAGAATATATAAGTATTTTACTGTGTATCTCTGTCATGTTGGATGTAGCATTGGGCTTCTCTGTCGTCTGTTGCATACATACAGTATGCCACGATCAATAGCACTCCATTTTGACACCTATACATATATAAATATTGTGGGGGCTCAGGGGTTTCCAAAAAGAGCTTGCTGGCGTTCTGTGTTTAGTTCCCTACACAATACAGTTACTTCTCCACAGTGACTCAGGGAACTAACTGGGCCCTGGGGATTTACATCTGGCCTAATCCCTGGAGCACTGCTCCGTGGACCTAACGTGCAGCTTCAGGCTCCTGGTCTTCACTGTCTGCTCCCTGTTCCAGCATGCAGTAGACTTTCCTTCTCCTCCAGCAGAATCCTGCAGCCCTACAGGCTCCCTGGTGTCAGGTGGTGTCAGTGCCCCTGAGTATCATGGGGCTTGTAGTCCTGTCTGCAGCCTTTAACATAGGGAGCCAATCTGCACCTTGCACTCATGCGCCCCCTGACATGGCCGCCGCAGAGTTGCCCTGCTCATGCGCAACCTCCCAGGCACTCGGGCAGCTCCTCGCCACTTCCGCGCATGCGCAACTCTCGCACGTGCGCACGCATACATCAACATGGCGGTGCCCTGTGGAGGGAACCGCCACCAACTCCGAAACCCTGCCGCACATCTCTGAGGGTAAGGAGAGGGGGGGGGGGAGCACGGGGAGCCCGGAGGGTACCTGGCTACATACTATGCAGAACAATGGTAATTTTAGATTACCCTTAAACTGCACCCCTCCATCATATTGTTCTTCAAGCCTAGCATTTCAGCATCAGCTGACAGGCGGTCAACTCGTTCATGGTTCATCTATAAAATTCAGACACATTTAAGAGTGCAATAAAAGACAAAAAGCTCAAATGCTGACCTTCACTATGACAAATTAAATAGTTAAATATGTATCGTCTCATAAGTAATACAGGCGTACCCCGGTTTAAGGACACTCACTTTAAGTACACTCGTGAGTAAGGACATGTCGCCCAAAAGGCAAACGGCAGCTCGCGCATGCGCCTGTCAGTACGTCCAGGAAAGCAATACCGGCTCCGTACCTGTACCGAAGCGAGGAGACTATAGAGCCTGTTATAAACGCGTTATTTACATCAGTTATGCACGTATATGTTGATTGCATTATAGTACATGCATTGTAAAGTGGAAAAAAGGTAGTTCTTCACTTTAAGTACATTTTCGCTTTACATACTGTACGTGCTCCGGTGCCATTGCGTACGCTAATGCGGGGTATGCCTGTAGTGCTTTAAATTACCTTTTTCTTATGAGAACAAAGACAGATAAGTATTTTACTATATAATTTATTCGTTTGGATATAGAATTGGAACTTATAGGGGTCTATGCACTAATCTCCGTGCTTTTGCGCCGGTCTGAAAAAAATTATCACGTCCAATAAAAAATGAAGCCGGCGGCGCGATTCACTAAGGCCCTCAGCCCATTTTCTATTGGACGTGCCCAAAACTGGCTTATCGTGCGTGCAATGTACGCTAGCTGATAGAAAAAATAAGCCGTCTGTGACATTTGCATGGAGATTCTGCATCTCCATGCAAGGCTGTTACAGGCGATCGTACACTAAATAAAATACATTTTAATAATAGTGTACATGAGCAGGGGGTCTCCGGAGCTGAACAGTATTGGCTTCAGATCCAAGGACCCCCTACTTCAGGAGATACAGGCCCCGTTATAGAGTGCCGGTTTCCCCTGCATAATTTCAATTTCCCGGTCACGTGACACGGACACGTGAAAGTGCAGGGGATACCAGCACCCCATAATGGGGCCTGTATCTCCTGAAGTAGGGGGTCCTCGGACCTGAAACGAATGCGGTTCAGCTCCGGAGACCCCCTGCACATCTACACTATGAAATACATGTATATTAAAAAAAGATTTAACAAACATCAATACACGACCCCCCCTACCCTCCTCCCTAACTCATACAGTACAATAATGTGCAAAATTACTATTTTCCAGATATGGATAATAGATTATTTGCCCATTATTAAACACTGCATTAGCATACCTAAATAAAGTAAATAAAAACAGTAGCCAGCTAATCCAATGAATACAAGCAGTAACAACATCAACAATGAATTAATTAAACTATTAACCAATGAAACCAATTAATTCCTAAACCAACTCAAAATGAATAGTAACACTAACCAATGAACTACTACAACATTAATGAATGTAAACATTAAAAGACAAAGAAATACATTCAAACAATATCTGAAATAATCATAAAACGCATTAGCTTACATAATACAACATTAACTACAAACGAACACCAATCGCAAACATTTTATTACCATATATATATATATGAATGTTTGTCAATGTCTCTTTTTACAGGTTTCTTCATTGGATGTGTTTTTTGATTTTTTGGGGGGAGGCACATTGACTGATAATATATTAATCTGTACCACTTTAGGGTACAGATGAATACATTATTATGAAAATATTTGGGGGCATTTGTGGCTTGGTATTGCTGTTGGTTTTTTTAATGTCAGTTTCTTATGTGGATGTGATTGTTTGTTTTTTTCCTGCTTAATGGTAATCAAATGTTTGCGATTGGTGTTCGTTTGTAGTTAATGTTGTATTATGTTAGCTAATGCGTTTTATGGTTATTTCAGATATTGTTTGAATGTATTTCTTTGTCTTTTAATGTTTACATTCATTAATGTTGTAGTAATTCATTGGTTTGATTGGTTAGTGTTACTATTCATTTTGAGTTGGTTTAGGAATTAATTGGTTTCATTGGTTAATGGTTGAATTAATTAATTGTTGATGTTGTTACTGCTTGTATTCATTGGATTAGCTGGATACTGTTTTTATTTACTTTATTTAGGTATGCTAATGCAGTGTTTAATAATGGGCAAATAATCTATTATCCATATCTGGATAATAGTTATTTTGCACATTATTGTACTGTATGTGTTAGGTGGGTGTATTTAGTTAGAAATAATGTTTAGTATTTTTGTAAGCACAACATTGGTACCGCAGGCCCACGGGTAACCCGAGACTCCAGCGGGGACCCCGGGACGGCCGTGGGGTCAGCCAGGGACACCCCCACAACCCCCGGCCTCCCATGGGGACCCCGCGGGGTAAGCCGGGGACACCCGCCGGCCTGTTGTATGGGTTTTGCGCCTGCATAAATGTTAACAAAGAATTTTTTCTAAGTCCTGCTTTTTTTATCACCTGCCTTTAGCTGGTGAGCTTTATTCAACGCGCAACATTCACGTACGATAAGTTTGCGTTGCTTAGTGAATCTAGCAGAAGGGCAGGATTCAACGCAAACAGCTCATCGTACGAGCAAAGTTGGACTTTGAAAAATTTCCAGGAAAAAGTCAGTTTTAGAGCGCAAATTGCCTGTTTGCGCGGTTTAGTGAATAGCGCTCGGCGGAACTTCACGTTCTAAGAGCACTTTGCACTCTTAAAACGACTTATCACTGCGTAGTGCATAGCCCCATAGTCTTTTGTTGTAACATACACTGTAGCACTACTTTTAACACAAATATATATGGTGTGGTGGGTTTGGGTCCTGAGCTTACAGAGGTTGTGTGTGTTTTTACAATTAAGGGGGCCATGCAGTAAGCAGCAAAAAATAAATTTTGGGAAGGGTTTGAACTCGCCATTTTTTGGGCAAGTTGCTCTCACGGTAAGTAGGTGTTATGCCGGTGCTGCCCGCAGACCAGACTCGTCCCTTATACTGATGTAGGGACGTATATGTGCACGCACCCGCAGCAGAAAGAGCGTTTTCGGAGTGTGGTGTTTTGGCGTTGCCGGGCCAGGTGTGAATAGGTGTAGCAATACTTGCTGGTACCGGTACAGAAGAGACAAAATCATTGCCGTTAGCCAAGGTCAGGGAGAGAGATATCTGGGAGGTCGAGGTCCAAGCAGTAGTCGAGGGATGAGAGAAGCTGTAAGGTCAAGTGGGAGCCAGGGTCGAGAGCCAGAGAGGAACTTCCGCCAATCCGGGTCGCAACCTTAATAACGAAGAGCAAAGGGAGAGCCAGAATAGACGTCCGTAAGCAGAGACTATGTTGAGCGATGTGGGAATGGCAAGACAGGCATTATGTAGTGCGGCTGGCGAATAGGAAGAGGAGGCAGACCTGGAGGAATGTATGGAGCTGTCCTGGATAGGCTGCCTAGAGAAGAATGCAGATGAGCAGTCTTAGGGCATGATTGTAGGCTGTGTGTGTATTGGAGGTGGGGCCTCACTGCAGGAGCAGTGAATAAATTAACTAGATATGGCGCGCGCTCCGTAATGAGGGGGAGCGCGCGCCCATGAGCAGCAGCAGCAGCCTCCATAGCCCCAGCCACCTGTGGAACAGCGGCCGCCCGCTGGGGATGAGGAGGGAGTCCACCAACTACGGGGACCAGACGGGACCGCTGAGGGGGATGCCCTGCAGAAGCGGGCGCAACATGAGGTGAGGGGAGGTCACGCTGCGGCCGTCGTGACCCCCAAATCCTCACAGCAGGAAGGACCAAATACCTGTGAGAGCAACCTAAGCAAACATGGCGAGTTGCCGGTGGCGAGATGACCTGCCGGCCGAAAACGGTTTCCCTGGCAAGATCTGTCTGCAGCAGAGATATCCGCCACTCTCTCTGTACAAATCTCACCAGAAAAAAAATATTTAAAAATAACAATTTTATACCTACTGTATCCCATTTAACACCTATTACTGGTTTCTTTCAGAGTATAGTAATTGCTTAACTGAGAATGGACACATATTTTTTCTATGATTTTTTACTGTATTGGGAGAAGAAAGATTGGCCTGTAATTGGAGGCAGTTTTTTTCTCCCAACTTTTGAAGATTGTGAAAACTCTGGCCGTTTTCCAGATCTTTGGGATATGGCCCTTAGGCAATATTGTTGATTAGGGAGGAAAGCGGTATTTCACCACTCCCTTCCCTTGCTTGTTCCCTTTGGAATGCACTATCTGGCTGCTATAAACTTAGTTATCCATTACTGATTCATTTCCAATTCTCAACCTCCTAGCCCTATAAAAACCTGGCTCGCCCCCACAGACACCAACTCACGTTCTGCTCTCTCTTCTATGGTGGTTTTTTTCCCTTAGACACTCCGCAAGACCATGGAATAGACATGGTAGAGAAGTAGGGGCATACTACACATTTCCCATCTCCCTGTCTCTCCTAATCATTCTTCGAAGATCATGCTGTCAATCTCTTTTCCTCCCTTTCTCTCTATGTTGCTGTAACCTATTGCACCCCTGGATCAACCTCTCAATTTCTTGACAAATTTTCCACCTGGCTTCCTCACTTCCTCTCTTCAGATCCACCTACTGTCATCCGTGGAGACTTTACAATACATGTCGTCAATCCCAATGCCACTTCAACCACCCATTTTCTTTCCTTAACTTCCTCCTATGGTCTTTCCCACGTCTCCTACTCACTGCAATAGACATTCTCTTGATTTTGTTTTCTGCTTTTTCTGCTCAGTTTCTAACTCCTCTAACATGTCCTTCCTTCTCTCTAATTATCACTCAACCCCCTGCACCCTCCACAAAACCTGCTTTCACATGCCCATAAAGAAATCTACATGCTCCAGACCCTTTCCAATTTTCAACATCTATTCAACCTCCGCTCCTTCCTATCTCGTCTCTTTCCTGCCAAGACCTAGCAACCTCGCTATACAACCGTACACTTACATCAGCTTTAGACAATACAATCTCCTTCCCCCACATATCGCCCCAGTCAATTTAAGCACTAACCATTGCTCACAAACTTTACCTGCTACCGCACGCTCCGACGCACCACTGAATGTTTCTAGAGGGAATCACGCTGATAAGCCGAAGTACCCCCCCCCCCTTCTCCACTTACGCACTGCAGACATGAAAAGCATGCACGCATTTCACCTGCTTTTTTAAAGCCTTAGCAGATGAAAGCGCGCCATAAGGAGGCACAAATTCCACTTCGGGCAGCCAACGGACTGCCCATGCAGCGTTCCTGGAGGCACGATAGAACCGAAGACTGCATCTGTATGAACTCATTGTGCCCATTCTAAAGAAACCTTCTCTTGACTCAACCTCCCTTTCTTACTACTGCCATACAGGGTATCTCTCTTCTCCCCTTTGCCTCCAAGCTACTCGAGCAGTTTGTATACAACCACTTGACTCCTTTTCTCTCCTCCAACTCCCTGCTTGATTCTTTACAATCTGGTTTCTATTCTATCCTCTACAATCCACTGAGACACCAGTAACCAGAGTGGCAAATTACCTACAGATGTAGCATTCTGGTTAGTCACATTGGCCTCAGAAAATCTTTTACGGGCACATTTGTATTACTCTGTGCTCACGGAATCCCAGCAGCCAGACTAATTATTTATTTTTTTATAAAATATTTTACCAGGAAGTAATACATTTAGAGTTAAGACAAATAATACATGGTTACAAATACAGTTACATAAATGAACAGGGTATACATTATATACAACACATTGCATGCACAGTTAAAGAAAATATATATTATGGGCGTATGAAACAGTTACAGACCAGATTAAAATGTGAGACAGCCTTAGATTTGAAAGAACTTAAACTGGTGGTGGATGTGAGAGTCTCCGGTAGGTTGTTCCAGTTTTGGGGTGCACAGTAAGAGAAGGAGGAACGGCCGGATACTTTGTTGAGCCTTGGGACCATGAACAGTCTTTAGGAGTCAAATCTCAGATGATAAGTGCTGCATGTGGCAGGGATGAGAAGCTTGTTCAGATAGCTGGGTAGCTTGCCCATAAAGAATTTTAAGGCAAGACAGGAAAGGTGAACTTTGCGCCTAGACTCAAGTGATGACCAATCTAGTTCTTTGAGCATTTCGCAGTGATGTGTGTTGTAGTTGCATTGGAGAACAAAACAACAAATTGAATTGTAGAGGGTGTCAAGTTTGCTAAGGTGGTTTTGAGGTGCCAATCCATATACTATGTCTCCATAGTCAATAATTGGCATTAGCATCTGCTGTGCAATACGCTTTCTGACCAGGAGACTTAGGGAGGATTTGTTCCTGTAAAGTACCCCTAGTTTGGCATAGGTCTTGGTTGTCAGGGTATCAATGTGCATCCCGAATGTTACGTGGGAGTCAAACCATATGCCCAGGTATTTAAAACTAGTGGCAGGGGTTAGGGAGATGTTAGTGTTGGTTCTAATCTGGAGCTCAGTCGCTGGAAGCTTTAAAAATGTATTCTTGGTCCCAAATACCATTGTTATGGTCTTGTCAGTGTTTAAAAACAGTTTGTTTTGGGAAATCCAGTTTTCGAGTCTCAAAAACTCAGACTGAAGTATGTTTTGAAGGTCAGAGAGGCTATGGCTGTGTGCATATAGGATTGTGTCATCTGCATACATGTGTATTGAGGTTTCCTTACAAGCTGTAGTAAGATCATTGATGAACACTGAGAAGAGTAGGGGCCCCAGAACAGAGCCTTGGGGGCCACCACAGGTAATATCCAGGGGGTTGGAGTTAGACCCTGAGATGGACACATATTGGGATCTACCTGATAGGTAGGACTGAAACCAGTTTAAAGCATGCTTCCCTATTCCAGAGCTCTGGAGTTTGTTACGCAGAATAGCATGCTCAACAGTATCAAAAGCCTTTGCAAAATCGAGGAATACTGCACCAGTGAGTTGTCCCCGTTCCATTTCGCACTGGATTTCATTGCAAACTTTTAGCAAGGTAGTTATGGTGTACTGTTTGGGGCGAAAGCCGGATGGGAATTGGCTAGGGAAATTTGTCTTGGTATAGTAATCGCTTAATTGGGAGTGGACACAATTTTCCATGACTTTGGATAGAATTGGGAGAAGTGAGATAGGCCTGTAGTTTGAGACAGTGTTTTTGTCCCCACTTTTGAAGATTGGGACAACTCTGGCAGTTTTCCAGGTCTTAGGGATATGGCCTGCAGACAGGATAGAGTTGACTATGAAAGCAATTGGTTTGGCAATGGCTGGGGCACCAAGTCGTAGGAACCTACATTGTAGTAAGTCAGGTCAACATTGGCTGCTTAGTTTTAATTTGAGGAGCGCTTGTGTAATCTCCTCTTCGGATACTGGGCCAATCAGGATTAAAACAGCAGGTGTCCCTGCTTCTGAATGGAACTCCTGCTGTGTGAATCCTGTGTGCATCAGTCTGTAAGAGACGTGCAGTAAGATTGAAGTAATCGTCACTCACTCTACGCACCTCTAACAGGCGATCACACTGCTTTTATTTTAATAACATATGGTTAAAGCAGGGTGTCTCCAGATCTGCACCGCATTCATTTTTGCCTTGCAGACCCCCTGCTTCCCGAGTTACAAACCCTGGTATGGGTTGCCAATATCTCTCTGCATTTTTTAAATGTCACGGTAAACATGGTGAAGACACCGGCAAGCCATAATAGGTTCTGTAACTCAGGAAGCAGGGGGTCCCCGGGGCTGCAATTAATGCAATTCCCTCCTTCAATACTATTATTTAAATAAAATAAAATCAGCTTCATTACCTTAGCTGCTAGCCGCTAAGGCAATTAAGGGGTTAAACCAGAGTACCTGGTTTATTGGGGGTGAAGGGGATTGCTGACCCAGGGTGGATGGTTAGGCCTACCGAGAAGGTTGCGGGAGGGGTTACCCCTTTCATTACTTAAGCTGTTACTACCGCTAAGGTAATGAAAGGGTTAACCCCTCCTGCAACCCACCAAAGAGTCCTAAACACCCACTCCGGGGTAACTACTCCCTTCACCAAACCCCTCTACCCCCAATAAACCTTAAATACAATACAAACACCAATGCTAGCCAATACACCCATTGGTTGCCAGTGTTGTTACAGTACCTATGCCCTCAATGGAAGCAAATATATAATCAATGGCAATGAATGGGCACCCTACTGCCCACCTCCTACACCCCCAACACCCCCCCCCCTAACACATACAGTACAGTAATGTGAAAAATCCCTATTATCGAGATGAGGATAATATCACTTTTGCCCATTAAAAAATAAAACATTACACAGCCAGCATATAATAAATAAAAGTTGTACTTACCCCTGCCAGGATGAAGGCTGCCCTTGTTCTCCTCATTTTTACTGGACACTGACAGTAAAATTAAAAAGCGAACAACTAACCTGTAACCCCTTAATCACCTTAACGGTTATTAATTGCTATGGTAATTAAGGGGTTAACCCCCACTCCCACCCACTCAACCCATTGATTTTCAGTCATAAACAATGCCCACAATATGTGCAGGGATTGCCACAATCGCAATGATTTGGCAACCTAAAAATGTTAAATAACAATCAAATACATTACATTTAAATAAAAACAAACATTTGCCAATAAACCAATTGATTGTCGCAATAGTAAACCATGCATACAATATAGGCATGGATTGCCACAATGCCAATGAATGGGCAACCTGAAAAAAAATCTACAAATAAAATACATGACAATTAAAACAAACTTTTGCCCCCAAAAATGCCTTGTTTGTCTCTGTTCTTATCTAATATTAACTAAAGAACAAATACAAGTACTTGATCTTCTTTTGCCCCAACGAATAACGTACAACCATTTAATGCCTACATTGATGTGGGTAAATTTGTTGGTAATCTTTCATTTAAAGTATTTTTTAACAAAAAGTAACAGGCAGCATTGCTAAAGGAAGCTATAATCTCCAACACAAATAGAAAGATTTATTTCTATATTGAGTGTGTATCTTTAATCCAAGCTACTTCAAAGGATGATATTTGGAAATGTTTGAAAACGTTGTCCAAGAGGATTTACTAGAAATAGTGCCTAGTATTGCAGTGGTAGTAAACACAGATAGCCATAATGGTACAATATACATCTCCCCAGATTGGAAATAAGAATCCATAATAACAGGAATAGAGAACTCACTTGGTGAATCTGGGATGTATCCTGTCAGTCTTTGGAATCCATAGTAGAGATCATGTAGTGTGCAGAAATCTACTTGATAGATGAATAGCAAAACAGCCAGTGGAGAAAAGCTGAGTAAGGTACCATTGATAAAGGGCAGCATGTCAGAAACACAAAGGTGTGTATTTTACCTTGTTGGGGGTCTTGTATGATCCAATAAAGCCTTCAATTTTTTTTCTTCATGTGAGCCCCCTCTGGATCCTTTATTTACCATATGGTAGTACTCAGCTTTTCTCCACTTGCTGACATGAAAAAGAACAGACTACTGCTATCAAACAACTAAGGTAATATGAGTCAATTGTAATTAAATCTGCTGACAAGAGGGAGTAGTACTATTAGATATTAAAAGCATTGAGGTTTGTCCACATATGAAATTTAGACTAAATCCAACTAAAGAGCATTTATCTATTGTAGAAAATCTCCTAACTATAGGTTCTAAAAACAAAGTTCTAAGTAAAGAAGAATTTGAATATATTCTGATCTTCTATTACCTACCTAAACTATACAAAGATCCCAGGAAGACCTATTGTTTTGGGAATTAAGGGCCTCATGCAGTAAGTGCAGAAAAGGTGCTCTTGGCAGGTGTTCACAATCGGCATGATTTTGGTGATTTGCCCTCGCAGTATGGAATAAGGGCCGGATCATTGTCGAATCAAGCCGAAAACACTTGTTCCCACTATGGCGATAATTTGCCGATCAGACACAGGTCTATCGGAGAGCTTGGCGATGGCGTGTTATGTTCGCCAATGAAACTTGTTTCTGAATCTGCCTAAGCAAGCATTTTCTTGATTGAGCGGCCCATTTAAAGGCAGCGTTTATTTTGATTCATTCTCTGTGTTGTTGGGAGAGAAACAGACAGAGCTGGGCGATTTGCATATTTGATATTGAGAGAGTTGCTGTGTATTGTGATTGGTTTGTCCTGTGTTGTTTTGTAAACATATTTTTGGTGTTGTCAGTTTGCAAGTGTTGAGTGCGGTTGTGTTTAAATTTGTTTTCTGTTATTTGTGAGTGCTATAGGTATGGCCGAGAGGCATGTGAGGAGTGATGCTGGTGTGTTGGTAATTGTAGTCGTGTGAGTATGCGTCTGAGTGAACGTGGGAGCCAAGGGAGTGATGGTGGTGTGATTGGTGTTGTTGGTGTGAGTGCAAGTGGTGTTGTTGGGAGTGCTAGTGGTGTTGGCATGAGTGCTAGTGGTGTTGGTGTGAGTGCGAGTGCTGGTGGTGGTGGGGTGTCTGGTGGTGGTGGGATGTCTGGTGGTGGTGGGGTGTCTGGTGGTGGTGGGGTGTCTGGTGGTGGTGGGGTGTCTGGTGGTGCAGCGCTTTTGGAGGCTCTTCCATTGGAAGAAGGAGAGTCCAGCCAGCAGCAGCCAAGATCTGTGGTTGGACGTGGTCGGAACAAGCGTGTGGAGCGGCCACGTAATCCACGTTTCAATGATGAGGAAAACAGAGTTCTTGTGACAGTGATTTTGGAGCACTATGACCATCTGTATCGGCATTTAGGAGGTAAGTCAATCTTTGCATGGATTGTTCAAAAACTTTCTCTCGTATCTGATGTCACATGTGTTAATTGACATCTAATAATCTTTAATATCTATCAATGATAGTAGATTGTTACACACATTATCCTTGATTGTTTACACCGAACATATGAATCCCTAAAATGGGATTTTGTATGTTCATTGAACATTCACGCAAGCTTCCTTAGCTTTGTATGTCTCCACATAATTGTAATTGTCATGTGCCACACATATTGAACCTAAACCAGCATGTTATCAATCTCTTTCAACAGTTAGCAGAATTATTTGTTATTCGTCATTAAATAACATATTAACTTACCATAATTGTTATGTATTTCAAGGATGGACAAGTTCAGCCGTGAAGAAAGAATTGTGGGAGCAAATTAGATTGTCTGTGTCTGCGTGTGGAATAGTGTCAGGACCCACACGAATTGTAGGAAGAGATTTGATGACGTGAAGGCCAATATTAAAAAGAAAAATCCAAGCACAACGGATGCATGCTTGTGCCACTGGAGGCGGTCCGCCTGCACAAGCTCTAACACTAACGCCATTGGAGGAGCAGGTGCGTGAGAAATTTGTGCCGGTCGTCGTGGAGGGTTTGCCTGGGGACCGAGATATCGGTATATAGGAAACATCCATTCCCACCAGGTGAAAAATCTTACTGTACTACACGTGTCGTATCAAAATGTTAATAACAATTGTCCCCCCAAAATGTCCTAAATAAACCAAATAGAAACATATATATATATATATATATATATATATATATATATATATATATATATATATATATATTCATGTAGAGGTATCAGTACCGTGTTAGCCGAGCTTCAATAATCAAAAAATAAATAGATGATACCGTTCTGTGGCTAACGAAATGCTTTTATTTGTGCGAGCTTTCGAGATACACTGATCTCTTCTTCCGGCGATGTTACAATGAATGAAGCAAGCAATAGGTATACTTATAAACAGTGTCTCTTGGAATGTTATCTGTGCTGGTCCTTCCCCCGGTGTGGATGTGTTTTATGGCTAGAGGTGTCAAAAGGTTCCTGAAAGCAAGTGATGTAAGAGTGTGTGTGTGTATCTGTGTGAATCTCCATTCATTTTTATTCCAAGTGTGTCAGCCTCAAATCAGCTCCATGCGCTCTTCGGCCGTAAAGTGCGCACTTGCGTGATGCCGTAATGTCGTAATGACGTACCCTGACGCGTTTCGTCACTACGGTGACTTTTTCAAAGGGAATAGTAACATAGTGGAGGACTGTGTCTTAATATGCACACCCGCAAAAAGGGGAGTAGTCAAAGGAGCAACCAGAGGCCAGTCGTCAGTGCCTGCACATGAGAGCAAAGACACTGGGAGTAGCCAATGAGAACACCCATAACTGTCCCAATAAATAAAACAGCACATTGCATGAATATAAAATAATAGTGAGCGTATTGGCCACAAATAAAACAAGGTGATAATGATCATACATAATGTAAACAAACTAGTTAATAAAAAAGCATAAAACACACAATAATATAAAACCTCATATGTGTGTGTGTGTGTGTGTGTGTGTGTGTGTGTGTGTGTGTGTGTGTGTGTGTGTGTGTGTGTGTGTGTGTGTGTGTGTGTGTGTGTGTGTGTGTGTGTGTGTGTGTGTGTGTGTGTGTGTGTATATAATCTCTCTGTGTATATATATATATATATATATATATATATATATATATATATATATATATACAGAGAGAGAGAGAGAATATATATATATATAAACAAACATCACAGCTTGCACTCAATGTACTGGTTCATATAGACAGGTGCTAGTTTCAAATAATAAAAATACAACATTACCATTCTCTCGTCCAGTAAAGAAAGACAGCACTCGGTTCAGTAATAATGAAAATCTGTATTGGGCATCTGAATAGAAATGATAAATCACCCAATCTGATGTTTCGGTCCTGGAATAGGACCTTTCTCAAGGGGGTATATATATATATATATATATATATATATATATATATATATATATATATATATATATATATATATATAATCAAAAAATAAATAGATGATACTGTTCTGTGGCTAACGAAATGCTTTTATTTGTGCGAGCTTTCGAGATACACTGATCTCTTCTTCCGGCATTGTAACATCGCCGGAAGAAGAGATCAGTGTATCTTGAAAGCTCGCACAAATAAAAGCATTTCGTTAGCCACAGAACGGTATCTATTTATTTTTTGATTATTGAAGCTCGGCTAACACGGTACTGATACCTCTACATGAATATATATAATGTGTGTATATATAAATGTGTTTATGTCTATGTCTAACTATGTATATTATATCAATGTTGCTTAATGAACACACAGTGTTATTTGAATGAAATTATGCAACTTTGATGTGCTATTATAATTGTATAAGCATGAACTAACGTTTCATTTCATGCGAAAATACTGTAGCTTTCTACAATGAGCTTACCCAATTATTCCACCAATCTTGTTGTGGGAGAATGACTAGGCGTACAAATTCTCTTTTGTACTTTAACCTTCAAAAATACCCCAGAGATAAAATTTTACCATTCTCACATTTAGCTTACATGCATAGGCGTTAACATTTTAAATGGAAAACTAGAATGGAGAAGACATGGCACTTGCAAGTACATTGCTGAGCAAACCTCTACAATCATACAAGTATATGATTTATCAAGCCATCGAGGCTAATGTTGATAAACGGGCTACAGTTAATGAAACATATGGCTTTATCATGGAAACATATCCATACTACAAACAAGCAGCCAATCAGAAAAATTGGAAAACTTCTGTCCGTTTCACTTTGTTCGCAAATTAATGTTTTGAGCGTTTAGCTCCTCGCGCAAGGCAGCGATACAGCTGTTGGCATGTTGTTTCCTCATTTAAAATTACCATGGAACATGGAACATATCTGCTGCTAAATAGCCTATTCTTGCCTACTATCAGTAACAATGAACGCTCACAGACTGTCACGTCTGCTGACATGCCTGCACCGTGCCTTCCACAATACGAGATTCAAGATGGACATAACTACTACAGTATTTGTCCAAACTTACATGCACAATACGAGTGTGTATGTCAAAACAGAGAAGATGTGTACCTACCTCCGCCCGTGTTGTTTCAGCGGAGCCATATGATGGGGTCACCGAGATGTGTATGCATCAGGATTCAACGATTGACTCAACCATGGCTGATCCGGCTTTGTCTGACTGGAGCGATGTGTTCAAGCAAATTGAGTTCTGAGTTCTACAATAAAGGTAAACATATTGTTAGGTTTTCATTTACATGAATAATATATTTAAAAAATATGACAGCATCTTCTGCCTAATATACACAATGTATTAGCCAAATGTCAGGATGAAGCGTAACATTGCAGACATGCTTACATATACACAGTAGATAGATATAATAAGTCATATAAGAAATTACTACATTAAAATACATGACTACATATTTGTGGCGGAGTCATTATTAAATCCTTCTAAATGTTTGGAAAGCATATTGTTCGAAATGTAACAGTAACACACACATACACACACACTTCATTGTTTACCATTCAACATATAAAAACAATGTACGTGTCGCCGACATGTGACGTGGGTACATGGTCATGTCACAATGCGTCCTGACAAAGTTTACCGATGCGCCGCTCCCCCACCCGACGTGTGCGCGTGACACAGTGTTGCCTGTGACCGTAGATTATTGGTACGGTCACTCTGCAGTCTGTCAGGCACGCATGCCGGTGGGGCGGTGCGTGCACAGCGCTGTAGGCCAATGTTCATTCAGTGGGAGGGTTATTTGCGTGAGTTTCATGGTGCGTGGACATGACCTCACGCGTCTTGTTTACGCTCATTGGGTGATCGTCCGCTTTTGGCGTGGCCACACCTCACTTGTAAACGTTACTATATGTACGTGTGTAGAAGTGACATTTATATTATTCCATATATGCATATTCCGCGATCATCTGCGTACTGCTAGCAGCACCATGGAGGGACATGTCTTGTACGCACAGCGTACACATCGTCGTGTGCATGCGCAAACACTGTGACCGCAGCTTACTGATGTGCGCGCGCAACACACGTTGTGCCGCACATTATTATGTATTCAGGCACCGGAACTCACATATCTGTAGTAATGCGAACAACAGAATTTGAAACATAACATTCTTCTTGCTAATTAGATTGATCCTTGATGTTGAAGCATATATGTACCTTATGCATGAAGATCGCCAATCATATGCAGATTAGTACAGTGTTATGATGCTGAAATATAGATACATGTGCAATGTTGCAACATTATGTTTTTGCTCTATTTCACAGATTTTGCTTATGAATACATGGACCAATGTATGATTTGAGATGGACCAATCAAAATATTACCAGAGTGTGACGCGTCTATACAAGTTCAATATGTAACAATGCTTGCAAACAGTGTCGCGCTGACTACAACAATGATACTTATGTAGCCTAGTGTGAAATTTGTTACTATGCACTAAATCATCCTGATGATGTTGCTAACACAAATACATTCTAATGATAGTTACATATGTATTGAATATTAGCAAACATAATCACTATTGTAACACAATTATGTAGTATATATTTGAAGCTTAAATGTTCCATTTATAATCATCTACATTCAAAATTATTACTCGTAAACATAGTATATGAAAGTATACAATACCAATTGTGACCTTGTTTTAAAAACAATGACGTGTTAATCTTTTGTTAACACCTATATTGTAGTGCCAACATAACATACATTATGTAATTAATGTTATGTAGACATGATTAACACATTCACCTTTGTGTTTAAATGAAAAACAAACGATGAATAATATTTTATTATTATTAATATACGTTAAACACATACCTAGCTAACTGAAGGGTAGGATATAAAGACACACTAATGTATGTAAATATATGTATATAAATTTACATTGCTTAACAAATACATGCATTACACAGAAACACACACACGTAAACATGTCCCATTTGTATAACATTTTTTGCGATCACCATTTGTACTTCATGAATGTTAGTATGTTAACAGTTGTTCTCAAGGATGATTATCATTATTCCTAAGTCGAGTTGATAAAAGAAACATTTTCTTGCTAACTTTATCATTGTGTTTACTAATCTATCCAAATATGTGAAATTTTACAACAATATGTTTTCATGCTGGAAACAGTTTGATAAAACTTACATGTACGGCAAATCAACACACATCTTTAAGTACAAGATACACATGTGACAATGTATTAATGAAGATGAACATGAAGAGAGTGAAGAACTAATGACATAGATTGCAATGGTAATGATGTTTTGCAAATGTTGGTTATTTGATAAAAACATGCATTGACTGTTCCCCTCGCTCATGTGCATGAATTGATGTCGTCAACTCTTAATACTGACAGGTTATCTAATGTAGTTCATAACATTTCCAGACACTATCCAAGAACCCAAACATCAAGCCAACAACCCGGACACAATACACAAAGGACATATTTAAAAGGTGCAAACTTTTTCATGAAGTAATGCTTAAACTTACTATCACAATACCTGTCGCGCTGTTTGTCCATCTTGTTACAGATGTTCAGTAAAAGAAATTCCATGAACAGTCATTGGAGTAACAGGACTGACAAATAAATTGATAAGAAAAATATGATTAATGAACGTCACATGTGATATGAGCTTTTTCACATACATATGTGATCGAAAAACTGAGAAGATATATGAACAATGTGATCTCAAAAACACAATATGCTACACATCATTGTCACACACATGTCAGACTCCAAGTGAACATTTTTATATTAAACGATTGCTGTAACTATTGTATAGCAACATTTTTTAAATGTCTTTAAAAAATAAACAACAATAAATGTGACACAGAATATCGATTTGCACTACATTATTCCCTCAGGTACACACAAAACTGGTTTGTGGAGCGATTTGTAACCAACGTGTTGATGAATTACATACCTGTGCTAGATGTAATTGTACACACAGCAGAGAAGATAAAGGTGGGAGTAGGATATACATCCGGTTCCTAGGTGAATGTTATTTGGACACGTCATGCCATACGTCATCAGAGAAGGAGGGTTCAATTTACCTCCATACATTGTATTATTGCTTGATGCTGTCCAGCTGGCATCAGGTACATATATATATTACTATGAACATATAGGTAGTTGCTTACATGAGAAATATGTGTTGATCACATTACGCCATGTCTCCACATCACAGGCTGTTTGCTCACTGTCGATCAACAAGGAGAGAGGGAAAAACGAAGCACTGATTCCACTGCTAGCTTGAAAAAACACAGAGGTGCGTTCCCATAATAAACAAGTTTATTGGATCAAAAAACGAAACAAACAGAACACCTGTTCCTGTGTTCTGTTTGTTTCGTTTTTTGATCCAATAAACTTGTTTATTATGGGAACACACCTCTGTGTTTTTACAAGCTAGCAGTGAAATCAGTGCTTAATTTATCCCTCTCTCCTTGTTGATCTACATGAACGGAGGCACGATACACCCCTGGACAAGTGGACACTGAGGCTCCTCAACTACGTGAGTTTCAACATTTAATGTGAGTCCATTCCACTTTCCTTTCCAACAAGTGGCTGTAAGGATTATTGTTCATATACCCCATGTTATTGCCATGATGCTGTTTTGATGCTGGACACCAGCAGGTGTATATTGTCCTTACCTCAGTGCCTGTGGGACCATATTTCCAGCTACACATCTACAAGTGCCTGTGGGAGTATTATATCCTAGCCTCATTTGTCATTCTTTTTGAAGGGGTACTCCACCCAAGACTTTGGCTGCTTTTTGTTTTGGAGCACCATACAACCTTGTTTGTCTGTTTGCTCACTGTCACCTGCAACATGGACGGGAGGCTCCTCCTCCAAGCCCTGACGTATGTCGCTTTCAATATTATGGCGGAGGGCCACATTGTTCAAAATGTAGCAAGCAATCACTATATCTGACACTCTCAGGCTTGTTTTGGAGTGCCCCACCAGTTCGATCTATGCACCTGACCTTGTTTTGAGCAGGCCAAATGTCCGCTCAATGACCGACCTTGTAGAGATGTGTGCTACATTATACTGGTCCTCTGCTTCTGATTGAGGGTTAGGCACCAGTGTCAAAAGCCAAGGCCTAATTCCGTACCCTGAGTCACCTATAATCCAGCGTGCACAAACATTCACAAACATTATACAATGTGGAAACATTATAACATGCAACATCTCAATACAACACCATTTTGGGTTGGTAAAACTTCATAATATGTACTCACCCACCAGCCAACCATGTCCAAAATAGCCTTCATTGAATGCATGGAAAACTGATAAGTTTCTCAGGATAGAGCAATCGTGGCTGGAACCAGGGAATCTGGCTACCACATTCATAATCTTCATCGTGGCATCGCATACCACCTGGACATTCAGGGAATGGTAGTGCTTACGATTGCGGTAAGCATGCTCACTCTGACTAGGCGGGATCAAGGCAACATGGGTGCAATCGATTGCACCCATCACACATGGTATCCCGGCTATGGTATTAAAGTAATTTCTCACTTCTAGCCACGCTGTGTGCACTCTAGGAAAATGAATATAATTCCTAGCGCGTCTATTCAGTGAACATAGAAACTGGGTAAAGGCCCGCGAGAATGATGATTGCGAGACCCCGCCCAGTATGCCCACAGTTGTCTGGAATGACGAGGAAGCAAGATAATGTAATGAGCACAGCATTTTAATAAGACCAGGGACTGCACGACCTCTGGCTGTTACAAAATCTAAATCATCGCGTATCTCTTCATAAAGAGATAAGATTGCTGCTGAACTCAAACGATAACGACTGATGATCTCCTCCTCACTCATCCCATCTAAAATTGTTCGCTCACGGTACACATGTGGACGAGGCACCACTTCTCTCCTCTCTCTTCTTCTCTCGTCTCCTTGTCCTCTCCCTCTCCCTCTCCACTCCGGTCCCTCCATTCCCCTGTCCCTGTCCTCTCCTGGCCCTCTGACATCTTGCCCCTCTGCTATCCTCTCCTCCAAAATAATTCTCTGCCTTCTCATGAACAATCGTAGCATCTTCAGGTCTCTAGCTGTCAATGCGCAGGTAATTGTCCTCCTTGAAATAGCTATGTGATTATGTCACGTGACTTGAATACGTGCAAGGTGTGAAAGAAACATATAGTACTTGTGAACTCCAAGCGTGTATCCACTTCAATTAATTCATTCATTGATTCATTCTGTGTGTTAATCATTCAAAGATGATATTTGACAAAGATGTCACGTTAATCTTTATAAAGATAGTTTACTCAAAGTCTTAATGGAATTTACAATGCATATAAGACTTATTTACGCAACACTCAGTAATCTAATTTGGATACAACCATGAAATAAACATTTACAAACAACGTTGCAACATAGAAGAATCTTCCCGCAAACAGGACAGGCAAACAGCAGCACAGCAGTGGATGAAGAGAGGCTGATGGTAGATTTAAAAGTAGACTTTATTCAAACAGCGTGCTGTCAGGTCCTCTGACGCGTTTCGGCCCGTAGGACCTTTGTCAAAGAGTGACCTGGCAGCTGAAAAAGACATCCTAAATAGTGTGTGTTAATCCAGTACACCTGTGTAACCGCCCAATCAAATGGACAATAGGTTACCTAAGTAACACAATCACCACAGTGGATATGTAAAGTAAAAACACAATAAAAACAGCATGACAGGAATAGGCATAGCAGATCTATACAATAAACAATTTTATACAACATAATTGCTTTAATAAACATAAATCCCGGTATTAATATATGGAAAATGAGTTCTGTCATACAAATCCTGATATCAAATGCAAACTTAAAATCAAAGCACGTTGATGACTTGAGTCTATCACATATTCAAATATAATATTTAATACACCTGAAGGCAAATGGATAGAAGAAAGGGGAAGGGAGGGGAAGGGGAGGGGGGTGTGGGGAAGGAAGAGGGGAAAAGGGGTGGGAAGGGAGGAGGGAGGGGGGAGGAGGGGGGGGGGAAGGGGGGGAAAGGGGGGGGGGAAGGGGGGAAGGAGGAGGGGAAAGGGGGTGGGAAGGGGGGTGGGAAGGGGGGAGGGAGGGGGGAGAAGGGGGGGGAAGGGCGTGGGGGGGGGGTGGGAAGGGGAACAGGGAGGGGGGGAAGAGGGGGGGGAGGGCTGGGGGGGGATGGGAAGGGGAACAGGGAGGCAAACAGAAAAGACCAAAGACCAATCCTCAAACATCTAGGAAATGTTTCAACTCCCATTCAATATTTAGCCCGTGGGGTTGTAGTGTATTGAGGCAAAAAATCCAAGACATTTCTTTCCTGTTAAGACTGTTTAGCCTATTGCCTCCTCTAACATGGATGGGAATGTGTTCCACTCCATAAAATCTGAAGTTTTTTAATCCTCCTAATGGACATGTCGAAAAATGTTTCGATACTGGATGGAATAAATCTTTCTTATTAATAAGTCTCAAATGTTCTGAGATTCTAATATGTAAGGGTCTGATTGTCCTACCAACGTACTTACTGTTGCAACCACAAATGATAACGTAAATAACGTAACTGGTATGACAGTTGATAAACGCATTAATTCTGTGTCTTTTTTTGGGAGAAATAATTTGTATGCGTTTCGTGGGTAAAGCGTATTTACAACATTTACAAAAGCCACATTTGTGGAAACCTTTAGGTATACTTTGTAAGTGGGATTGTTTTGTAGACTGAAATAAGCTCTTAGATATACTTGAGGCAAGTGTGTTTGCTTTCCTAAAAGCAAATTTAGGTCCAGAGCTGGTGTAAGCTCTCAGGTCCGGATCTAATTTGAGAACGTCCCAATGTTTGGATACTATCTTTCTAATTTGAAATGCTTGCTTACTATATTTTGTAATAAACAAAGGATTGTTTGTAAATTCCTGCTTCTTATTTCGTGTCTTATGTTTAATCAGGGTAGGTATCACGATCTGTAGAATTGGCGTTCTCAAATGCCAGACTGACATCTTTATCACAGTATCCCCTAGACAAAAATCTGGTTTTTAATGTTTCTGAGTGTTTCAAGAAGGTGTCTTGATCTGAACAGATGCGTTTATACCGCAAGAATTGACCCTTCGGTATACCACGAATGAGTTTCTTGGGGTGGCTGCTGGTCGCATGTAGATAGGGATTTCTTGCGTGTGGCTTAGTATAAATATCAGTTTGGATACCTGAGACAGGATCACCATGGATTGTCACATCAAGATAATTAATAGTCTTGGTGTCTGTCTGAAAGGTGAATTTAAGATTGATATCATTACAACTAATATAGTGAAAAAAGTTATTAAAGCTGGTTATATCCCCATCCCAAATAAAAATCAGATCATCAATGAATCTTTTGTAAAACACAATGTGTGAACGAAATGAATTGGTGCTGCTATAAATGTGAGTGAGTTCCCATAAGCCCATAAAAAGATTCGCATATGAGGGTGCAAAAGAAGTCCCCATAGCGGTGCCCTGTTTTTGAAGAAAATATTGTGAATCAAACAAAAAATAGTTGTGAGTTAATAAAAATAAAATAGAATCGTTAATGAAAGTGATTTGTGCTGGTGAAAGTGTAGAGGATTCAAGGTAGTGAAAAATGGCCCGAAGGCCGTGCTCGTGTTTAATAATAGTATATAATGATGTGACATCCATGGTGACCCATCTGTATCCGTTTTTCCATTCAATATTTTGTAAGGCCATCAGTAGAGCCGTAGTGTCTTCAATAAATGATGGTAGTTTGCGTACAATAGGTTGCAGAAATTTGTCTACATAACGTGAAAGAGATGTGGTATATGTGGTGCTCAGAATCGAACCGGTAACTTCATGTACATATTATTAATAAGACCATAAGCTTGGTGATCTGACGATGACGGAGTGCCCCTCCATAATGCAATAAATGCGTGATGACTGTAGGGGAAGTGACAAGTGGAGTCAGTTGGGACAACCACCGTGATGTACACAATAATCACCCTGACAGTATAATTAGAAAGGAACTATGTCCATTGAGTAGCAGGATTTGGATAAGGCACATTGGCACTTTACCTGCTCATCCAGGGGGCACTCTCAGGATCAGTAGCGTGCAGTCCATCAAATGAGGAGTCCAAGAGGGTGGTTGGTGTAGATAGAGCACAGCTTCAGACGCCCTGCAATGTGAAGCAGGGAAAACAAAACCAGGCCACTCCGCAGTAGTATCAAAAAAATGTATTAAGCCAGAAAACACATACAGGGAACAAAAATAGGACAGATAGAACGCACCTACGCGTTTCGTACAATAGTACTTTATCAAGGTGAAGCAAGAGTAAAATAACAACCTATTTATACCCACCTTAGGCACTTCTAATCCAATGGGTTGCGGCGTCATGCGCCGACAGCTGCAAGCAGTCGTGGCTATGTGACGCACACTCCCAGGGATCAGGGTGCATCAGGCAGTACACAGGGGCTGCCACATGACCTCCATCGCATCATAGGGATGACGTCATCAGCGTGCGGCACGTAGGCCAGTCACGTTGACGCAACGTCCATCTCCATTGGTTGGGATACGTCACGTGATCTAAACAGTTTTTTTACAACACATAACTTTATTAGTGAAACACAATATGTAAACAAACAATAATAAAAACACCAAAAAATGGCTTGGTAATACGATTCCATAAACCGAATTCAAACAAGAAACTCACTAGATCATTAAATCGCAGACTCCCAGTATAGGTATAATATATATAACTATAAAGGTCTAATATTTATACATTCAATAAACAATACATTATAAGAATTTATAATGAATAGAGATATAATCACAATAATATAACCATTCCTGGGACAGAAATAGAACCTTGCTAGTTCATGGAAGCTTACAGAGTAGATGTGTATATAGTCATATCACATAATGATCAAAAAAGTTTATAGGAATAGAGAGCTTGAAGTACAATATACATTCTATACTTATAGTACATCTAGAAGAGGAGACATATGATACCCAATTTTTTCTTCTATATCTTAATTAAGACATGAACACAGATTGGGATTGCATAAGAATGCTTTATAATATCAAAAAATCTTTATTATAATACGAAACAATAAAGATTTTTTCTATGAACTATGATAAGTATTATTAAAAAAATTATTAAAAAAATTAATTAATCATTAATAATAATTTCATGATTGATGAATAACATTTTTTAATAATAAAGGATGAATTGAAGTTAATTGTATATGATATATTCATAAATGCAATGGAAATGAACAAAATTAATCATTGTTAATCATAAAAAATGACTTAAATCCCATTCTGTGTTCATACCTAGGGGTATTCTAGTTTTTAGGGTAAAAATCCAATAGGATTCACGTCTGTCTAGATATTTAGTCCTGTCTCCACCTCTAGGAAGGACAGGTATTTGTTCAATTCCTTGAAATGAGAAGGAGTTAATGTTACCTTGTGAACAATTATAAAAATGGTTAGACACCGGGTGATTCTGATCACCCATTCGTATAAGACGTAAATGCTCTAGAATTCTGATTTTTAAGCATCTAGTTGTTCTCCCGACATATTGTCGGCCACATCCACATTGCAAGAGATAGATAACGAATGTGGAGTTGCAATCCAAAAAAGATTTAATATTGTAGTTTAAACCAGAGTTAAATGAGCAGAATTGTTTGCCATTTTTCATTTTTGGGCATACTTTGCAATGTGTGCAAGAGTATGTACCGAGAGGTGGGTTGAGAACTGCTTTTTTTCCTTCATTGAATTCAAAGAGACTAGGGGAGAGGCTATTGGACAAAGTTTTAGCTCGTTTGTACACAACATTGGGACCCGAAATAATGTGTGGTTTCAATACTGGATCTAGGGTCAGCACATTCCAGTGTTTTTTTAAGATATTTTTAATTATAGGTGCTTGTTTGCTATATGGGGTAATAAATGAGGGGCTAATGTTATCCCTATTTTGTCTTTGTTCTTTTCTCAACAATAAACTTCTATCTAAGTTTGATACCTCTTTTAATGATCTGTCCAAATCCGCTTTTTTGTAACCCCTCTTGAGAAACCTTGAATATAGGTCATTCACCTGATTATTATAGTCAGACTCACTCGAGCAATTCCTCCGAGCTCTGATGAATTGACTCTTGGGTATTCCCCGGAACATATTCGGAGAATGACAGCTGCTAGGTCTCAGAAATGTATTTCTGGAGTTGGGTTTTCGATATAATGTGGTCTGAATGTTTAAAGTTGTGTCTACATATAAGCAGAGATCCAAGTAATTAATGTGTTGTAAATGAAATGAATACGTGAAAGTGAGATTAAAATTATTAGTGTTAAGTAATGAAATAAATTTGTGCAAAGTGGTGACATCACCCTCCCAAACAAACAACAAATCGTCGATGTACCTCTTATAAAATAAAATGTGCTCCCTATAAATGTTCAAATCTCCAACCACGTGGAACAGCTCCCACCAACCCATAAAAAGGTTGGCGTAGGAGGGGGCAAAGCTTGTCCCCATGGCCGTTCCACGTGTCTGGAGATAATGAACCCCATTAAACAAAAAGAAATTGTGGGTGAGTAAAAAGTGAATAGCATCCAAAATAAAAGTGTTTTGTGCTGGTGACAAGTCAGACTTATTTAAAAAGTAATCCACAGCTGTCAAACCCTGTTCGTGGGATATCACGGTGTATAAAGACGTGACGTCTAATGTCAACCAGGGTAGATTGCTTTTCCATTTAAAGTCATCTAGTGTATTTATTAAATGAGTACTGTCTCTAATATAGGACGGGAGCTGTTGTACCATGGGCTGGAGAAAATGATTCACATACCGTGAGACACCATCTCCCAAAGAATCAATGCTAGAGACAATTGGCCTCCCAGGTGGGGAGACCAATGTCTTATGAATCTTCGGGAGATGGTGAAACACGGGTGTGACAGGGGAGGGCTTGTACAGAAAATCCATGTCATTATCGTTCAGGACTCCTAGCATTGAACCCAAATCTAGCAAGTGTCTAAGTTCCCTCTGATATCTTATGGTAGGGTCAGATGGTAGTACAGCATAGGAAGACACATCCCGAAGTTGGCGCAATGCCTCCTTAAGGTAGTCATCCCTATGCTGCACTACCACTGCTCCTCCTTTGTCGGCATTTTTTATTATTAAAGATTTATTTCTTTTTAGATTATTGAGAGCTATACATTCATCATGGCTGAGATTTTTATTTTTAGTATCACAATAACCTGTATTGAAGGAAAAGCCTTTCTGTAGTAATCTTAGGTCTCTTTCCACTAAGTTTTCAAAAGTGGACAGATGTTTGCCTTTAACAAAGGTAGGATAGAATAGTGATTGTTTCTTAAGACCTGAGCTAGATCTTCCCATAAAGTTGTAATGATAATCGGAGTCAGATATAGGGTTAGTGTCTAGGTCCTCTAAGTCCTGAATAAGACATTGTTCCTTAAATGAGAAAATATCAGGTTGAATACAATTAGATTCATACATTCTAACATCTGAAGAATATATATCAACATTATTAGTAGTACATTCAGGTGTAACTGATACAGTGTTAACAAATTGATCCCCACTGTTGTTATTTTTCTTGTTACTAAAGAACTTTTTCAATGTACATTTTCTGACAAATTTGTTTAAATCAACCATTGTTTGAAAAAGGTCAAAATTGGTATCTGGCACAAAGCCCATGCCCTTATTGAGTAATGACAGTTCATCTTTTGTTAACGTCACATTAGAAATATTAATAACTGCACTTTCTTCTCCTAAAAATTCTTCTTTCTTTTGGAGGGTGCTCCCTTGTGTTGGGCTTTTGGTTTTCTTGCCCCGTCTTGTTCTTTTGAGTTTTTTGAAGCCATTGTTTGGCCTATGGGTTCAGATGAGGTGGATGGACGAGGTTTATATTCTGAAGATCTATCCCTTTGTTTACGTTCCCAAAAAGGGCGTTGTTCTTTAGGTGCTTCTGTCTCAGAGTGTGTATTCTCCTCATCATGTGCATTAAAGAAAGAGACTGTATGACCCAGATATTCTGTATCCGAAGTGTCAGAGTCTGCTTTGGATTTTAAGATAGATTTTTTCGCCCAGGGGTTGTTAATCTTGTCCTCTGGTGTAGAGTGAGTAGGGTGTGTCGTGCGGCTGGACCTTAGAATCATCAACGTGCTTTGATTTTAAGTTTGCATTTGATATCAGGATTTGTATGACAGAACTCATTTTCCATATATTAATACCGGGATTAATGTTTATTAAAGCAATTATGTTGTATAAAATTGTTTATTGTATAGATCTGCTATGCCTATTCCTGTCATGCTGTTTTTATTGTGTTTTTACTTTACATATCCACTGTGGTGATTGTGTTACTTAGGTAACCTGTTGTCCATTTGATTGGGCGGTTACACAGGTGTACTGGATTAACACACACTATTTAGGATGTCTTTTTCAGCTGCCAGGTCACTCTTTGACAAAGGTCCTACGGGCCGAAACGCGTCAGAGGACCTGACAGCACGCTGTTTGAATAAAGTCTACTTTTAAATCTACCATCAGCCTCTCTTCATCCATTGCTGTGCTGCCGTTTGCCTGTCCTGTTTGCGGGAAGATTCTTCTATCTACATTTCACTGCAGGCACGCCGGGTAGGTGCTGAGTCCACACGCTGATCCCACGCTGTTCCTCGTCATTTCGGAGCGACGCCTGAGCCGCCGGTCATGTGACCGCCCTCTGCGACTGTTCTGTTGCAGGAGGGTTGGCGGCGGAATCATCCACGCTCCACACGGGAGCCAAGGCTATTACATCTGGCCTAGCGTTGCAGCAGAAGATACCGAGGCACGGAGGATCACAATCAAGATCAAATATACCACACCACCTACAAACCGTGAGTCTTTCTATCTCGGCGTATTTGGAGCTCATTCTGAGCCAGCCGCTGGGAGAGACATCAGGTTATACTTTTATGCTGCTTCATATAGCAGTGTGGTGTGGTTTTCATGACTTTATCCTTTCATGGCTCACGGCACCACCCGTTTCATTCTATTGAGCACCTAAGGGGTTAAAATCTACTTTTTTGACCTGGGTATACTAACGTTGCAACATGTTGAAGTTTGCATGGGATTGTCACATCTTTACATGAACAAATTCTAATGTGCATATGCATAAATAAAAGGCATCTGTAGAATTGCAATTGATAATGTAAAATTAATCGCAAACTGATGTCCTATAATAGATCTGTGTAGCACTTTACATGAAATGATTACACTGCATTGTATCAAATGTACTCATGCAATGTTATTGAGTGTGCAATTGCTGACGTCAGAAAAAGAGGAATCTCCCAAACAACATGTAAACATGACGAATAAGAACTATTTCTTAGTTGAATCATGCGTTAGCCATTACAAGCATTATATAATGTATAGCAAAATTACAAAGGGCTTGATCGGTGTTATGTGTCAAATCTTTTAGATCATATTATAATCAAATACAGGACACTTTACTAACATCTTTCAGATTATGTGAACTGTTCCTTTAAGAGTTTACTATAGGACTATCCCTTGACACAGCATAACATAAACAGTCGTGTACCACGCAAATAATAATAACATTCACAAGTAAGATGTTCTGCCAATAATTAACGTAAGCGGTGACACGATTAAGTGAATAACATCGACACTGTAATGACAAGTAAAGTATTATTTGGAGCAATAGCACGTAAACACTCATTTAAAGTTATAAGTCTCCGCTCCATTGACTCCATAGATGTTGAGATGAGCTATTTTGTCTACGTGCCGTCACGGCAACCTTGCCGATCCTTCTCCCCTGCGACTTGCCAACTTTAGTTGGCGGGACGAATTGGTGTTCAAATCTCAATTCTAGAGTGCCGGCAAGCAGCGAAAAGCTGATCGGGGCTACTAGAATTCAACCGATTTCAAAAAGTGGCGAAAAGTGGCTTATCGGTACCCGCATGCCGAAAAGATTTTTTCGGGAAAAAAATTTGTCGATTTTGGGCACTTTTCGGCGCTTACTGAATCGGAAAGGCAATTTTGGCGAGAAAATGTCGAAAAAAGCCTTTTCGGCGCTTACGGCATAGAGCCCTAAATCTCTTACTTCCAACCTGTCTGCATTTATAGAATTTGTTTCTAAACCATCAGCTACAGAATTAAAATCTTATTTACAGGACACAACTCAAGTTCTCAATATATTACAAAAGGTTTAATGGAACACACTACTTACTTCATTACATGTGATGTCTCATCCCTGTACAGTATGCAGTAATATAACATAATACTGGCTGTAAAGCAGCTAAATACTTTTTAGAAAAAGGTGACTTAAAAGATGTTCAGATGACTTTATTATAAAGGCGCTTAGATTCACAATGACATAATTATTGCTGGTTCAATGAGAAATATTATTTACAAATAATAGGTAAAGTCATGGGCTCCAGGTTTGCCACATGATATGCCATTCTCCTCAAGGACATTTGAGAGGACCAATTTATTTTGTACGGGCATGAGTTCAGCACAAACCTGGTGCTCTGGAAATGCTACATCGACGATGTGGTGTTTATAAGGAAAGACAGTATAGAAACTCTTTTTTAACTATTTGAACACTAATACCTACAATCTAAAATTCACATATCAGCTTAGTAGAACAGACAGCATATATCTCTCTCTATAGATCTCTCTATCTATCTCAACTAAATTTGTACCAAAACATATAACAAACTAGTTAGTTGTAATAACTATATTGAAGCAAAAAACACTCACTATCTTAAGTGGCTTCATAATGTTCCATACGGTGAACTAATAAATATGAAAATCAACTGCTCCAAATAAGTAATTTTTGAGGAACAAGCAGAGAACATTATAAATAAATGTAAACAAAAAATGTTTCAACCAAAAATATTACAAAATGCCTGTCATATAAACAATTTTATATAGTAAACCTATCTCACATAATTTTGGTGAACTCTATACATATTATTTTGAATATATCCCTTAACTACTTTTTCTGTATTTTTATTTTCATGAGATTTTTATTGATCTTATCTTTACTAAATTAAGATGTATTGTTATCATTATGTAAATCTGTTTATTGCTGATGTGTGCAGTATTTGTACTGTTTTCATTATATAATACCTGTAGCGGTCATGTAAAATGGCTACAGTCATCTCTCCTGCTGACAGTAAGGCCTGGTAAGTTGTGGGCATGCCAGCAGTAATTATGGAGGTTTGCCCTCACACCCTGGTGAGGTGCCCTGTGTATGGATGGGAGTGGTCACAGGCTCTGACTCCATGGTTAGTGATGTCAGAGGTGTGTCAGTTCCAGAGTATACATAAGGCACAGCACTGTGTCTAAAAGTTAGTTCTGGGGAGTTCTGCGTGGTTCTGAGTAGTTCTGCCAGAGTTCTGAGAGGAGTAAGAGTTATGTTATAGTAGCTGAGTAGGAAAACTGTGTCCAGGGACCTGGCACAGAGTAAAGACATCCCGGCTGGGATAGGGAATCCCTATTAAAGGAGAATTACACCTTTCTAAGGGAAGCACTGAATGAGTATGAGTGGCTAGAGAAACTACTGCGAGGGGCAGCTAGCCCACCTCAAGCAATAAAGATGCTCTTAATTACAAACCCTCTCGTGTACAAGTGGGGAGTGATTGTACAGAGAGGAGCACCACAGAGGAGTTCCTCGCCAGGACCATCCCCAAGTGACTGACGGGACCCTGATGAGGTGGAGGCGCTGCACTGGAACTAGGTAGGACTCAGCACACTACCTCAGCTGCCTGTCTGGACGGGTCCTCCCCACACACCATCATGCGGGAGACTCAGGAGTCCTGTTGCCAACAGGTGCACCACCAGACACTATCACACTGTAATGGGGACCGGTTAGACCACAGGGGCCAATGTGAGATTGGGTGGGTCAGGCCGGTTCACAAAAACCGTTACATTTGGAGGGGCTGCTGAGATCAGATCTGTCAACAGGACAGGCTCTAGCTAGGCACACTGGGAAACAGGGAGAGTGTCTGCTGCCACTCTGTGCTGCGTAGGGACGGACCTAGGGGTGGTCAGGGGCTGACAGGGTATTGTCAATTCGCAGGGACGACCTAGGGGCCTGAAAGGAGTGAGGGGTTTGGAGCCGGGCTATAGCTGACCGAGTCACTTTGAGGTAGTGCTAGTTGGTAGGATGCCAGAAGGGATAGCCTGTTAACGTGGTCAGGAATCCTGGAGAGGGTCTGCGCTAGGCTGACCAAGAGAGGTAGACGCCGCAAGTACTGCATGGCAGAGCCAGTGTACTCTAGCCCATTCCAGACACATACCATAGGGAGCACAGACTGGGAGGAAGGAGTTACAGCAGACACTGAGAGAGTGAGCCTAGCCTGAGGTAGTGCAACATGAGTCCAGCCTAGATCAGGTACACATGTGGTGGTGCATCTGAGCAAATCTTTATTGTACTGGTGTGGTGGCTGCCCCGCAGAGCGGAGCCCCATGTACGATAATTTGTACGAGAGCGTGACAACCCAAGGAATGGAGGATCTGCGTGGTGCGGAGAGCCCAACATGGCGACCAGAGGCTGATGGGGAAGGCACCCGTGGCGTGCGCCCCACTGAAGAGCAAACTGTCGCTGAGCTGTCTTTAACTAATCTGCTCTGGAGTGGAGCGAAGGCTGTGGCTGCCCCGTTTTTGTCCTGTCTGGGACACCGAGGGGCCACCCTTGAAGAGTGTGAGGACATTGTGATAACTGGGGGGGAACCCAGCGAGGGAAGAAAACAAACTGACATTTCGGGCTTAAAAGCTATCCAAAATGGCGGTTCCCGCTTGCTAGGGAGACCGCGTGGGCCAGTCGCAGAGAAATTGGCTGATCCAGGACTTGCAAAAAGCTGGCCGGGAATGGTGCGAACAGCAGAGCCCCGCCCTGATGGGGGGTATGGCGCGAAAGCTATGGCTGCGCCTTCATGGACAGTGACTCACTCGGCCCCTGTGCTGAGTCAACCGCTTAGTCTATGGGACCCTCCCCTGATTTCCACCAGGGGGAGTGACTTTCAACTATGGCCTGTGGGAATGCACCCACTGGGCCCAGGGACTGATATCCAGACGGCGCCACTACAAGAAGTAGTTCCGGCCGCGGATGTAACGTGCAAAAAGGAGGGATATTTTGCACGAAAGGCGGCTGTCAGGAGAAGGCGGGAACTAGCCACGGGCAAAGAATCCCCTTCTGATGAGGAAATTGGCGCGAAAACGCAGACCGCGCCCACCAGGACTGAGAAAGGCGCGGCCTTAATTAAGGGGCATGCTATTCCCCTGTGGGATCCGCCCATTATTGCAACCCCTGGGGGCGGGTTCCAGCTAGGCCAGCGGAAGGAGGAGCCGAAGCAGGAAGTGGCTGGCCCAGAAGCTTCTACCGGTCAGTTGCGAGGAACCACTGACCTGGAGAGACCCATACAGAAAGTGGTCCCTACTAAAAGAATGGCCTGCTCCTCCACTGTGGGCACTATTGTCTCCACCCAGCCCTACTCGGTACCCGGCGGGGTACTGGTAGTCAGGGTGTCTAACACCGAGACGGTGGTCGGGCTCTGCCTTCAATGCGGGCTGCCCGGAGGCATTGTTAACACAGCGGCACGTTGCCCACAATGCGGGACATTATACTTGTGGCCAATGCCGACGTTCATTCCGATCCAATCTGCTGACCCCCCGGGGGATACGGCTAGGCGCTCCGCCGAGTTCCCTGGTGCACTGTGGATCAGTCGTGAAAGTCCCGGAGAAAGGGGACTGGAGTCGATTAAATCGGCTGGGTCAGCAGCAACCGAGACGGTCGGCCACCCCCCGACCGCACTGAAAAAAGACTATCGCCCCGATCGGTGACCCCCAAGTCGGGGAAGGGAGACTACTCGGATGAGGATCTCCGCGAGCTAGAGGAGGTGAAATCGAGGCCCAGGACAGAACCGGGGAGGACGACACCCCGTGGCGTGAGTAGCAGCCTGGACAGCAGGGCGTCCCCCACAGATCGGCGAGCATAGAGACGGAGTCCCTCCGCCCCAGGATATGGCGGCGACGGGCGAGAGACGCCTACACCCCTGCGGAATGGTAAGAGAAAGCCACTTACTTACCTTGCTCCGGTAGAAGGTGTAGCGGAATCAAGGCCATGCCAGGCCCAAGACACACGTGCGGAGAAGATACCACTTCCGGTGGAGACGACGGCGGAGCTTCTGGATGTCGTCATCCAGGAAGAGATCCCGCATGGGGGTCCAACCCAAGATGGCGGCGCTTCCGGTTCCGGAGAGGACATCATTTCCGATGGCGACGGCGGAACAGACGGGAAGGATGCAGCGACGCTTCGGCGATCGGGTGAAGGTCCCCGATCACCTCAAGGGCCCAAGAGCTGGATGGGCGAACTGCAGACTGATGAGGGTGAGCTATCCTCCTTGGATCAGTCCATGGACAGCCGGGAACGGTCATAGCCCCGTGGCGTATTCCCTCTTGCCCTTACGCCCAACCCCAAGCCCTAGGTAAAACCCCTGCCCCCATCACCTGTTCCACGGGGTCCCTGCCTAGCCTGGAACTTGTGGACATACCTTTGGGGGGGGAGGAGAGAAGGACTGGGGAAAGACAACGCAGTTGCGCTACGGAGGGCATTTCTCGGGGAGGGGGAGAATTAGGTAAGGCCGCGGTAGGCCGGTGGTTGCCTCCTGCGACCAACAAAACAGAGGACAAGGCCCTGGGATCATCACGGTGGTCCGTACCACGGTCGGCACGGACATCGGGGGTATATTCATGGGGGGATGCGGAAGAGAGTGACTCAGGGGATTCACACAGGTTCAAGGAACACCGTTGGTGGGCCCCACTCTTTGAAGGCTATGTAGCCTGGATGGACCGTACGCGGTTTCTCATCCGTAGGGAGGAGGTGGTAGATTTTTGGTGGGCTGAGGGAGAATTCACGTGGTTTGTATGTATGATGGTGCTCTGAATGTTGGTGCTCATGAATGTTGAATGGAATATCAATCACTTCCTGAAATAAGACCATTCAGTATATATATTAAGAGTTAAAATACCAAAAAACGTTGGACATAATATATATATATATAAAACACTCACCGTCTACTGTTTTTTGCTCAATTATCCCCCGATGTACACCAAAAGTCATCCAATTCTATTCTAGGAACCCATTAGTCCACCTTTGTTAAAGGGTTTATACTCAACAAAAAAACATGCATATGTCATCTCTCTGTTTACCTTAATATATACCTTTTGTCATTTGCGTAATCAATGTATTCTGGTTTTTTCTGAAAAATGCATATTGCACCAAATAATTTATGATAAGTCATGTATTTCTCTATGCTATTAATTACTTAACCACAGTATAGCAAGATTGTTTAAGAAATTTCTTTATACATAAATCCATACACCTAATATATAGTACTCCACATTATATAAATGTACAAATGCATTTATTGATTAATATTATATAAACTCCATCTCATTAATATGAGCCAGCAATTTGCTGTTCTTTAGATATAGGTACTGTATAAGACCCATTTACACCTTTTTAATTTGTTTTAACATTTTTCTTTTAGAATTCTTTTAAGTAATAAAATTAATTTTGATACAATAATTTTTTGTTCCAACACATAATAGTGTTGGATTATGTATTTTTCTTATATATTCATATTTTTCTTTATACTTTTTTTCATATATTCTTTTCTTAATATTTTTTGTTAATATTTCATTATACATTTTTTGTTAAAGTTTTATCCAAATGTATACAATTATTTCTTTTGTGATTAATTTTGTATTTATATAATAGTTATATATTCATTTTTTGTATATGTTATATTTGTAGTTGCCTGCCTGGTGATTTTCAGTAGCCTGTAAATGTTCCCATACAATTTAATGTTTATACATGCTTCCTAGTTAGTAGTGGATCGCATGTCAGGTTTTTATTACTGGGGGAGTTGGAGGTAGCATCTGCGCATGCGCCGATGCGGGGAGTAGGAAGGGAGCCTACGCGGCTCTCGGAGTCGTGCTCTCAGTGTGGAGGCCGTCCTGAGAGGCGTGCCGATCGTGATGAGCGCGGCTGGGGCTTGCGGGGACTCCCAGAATGCTCTGGCGCACGGCGCATGCGCGGCGTGCACGATTCCCATTGGTCTGATGACACGCAATGACGTCACTATTGGCGCGAAAACCCGGCGGGCAGCTGCATTTAAACTGATGATTTTAAAGTATACAGCACTTCTTGAAAAAGTTCTCTCTGAACGAAACGCGTTGAAGTTTGCTGCTGTCCCACATCCAGATGATCTATAAATAAAGGATTTTTATTGCAAGACCTGCTCTTATCATCCTTGCTGTGCGCTGCACACCCTGGCCTGAGGGAGAATTCACCCCTGAGCAAAGAGATAGGGAGTTGCAGGACCGGTGGATTAAGATTGAGCACAGGGAGATAGAGCCCATGGGCCCTGACACACTGTCAGACCCTGTGGATCCTGACGAACCCCTGTCATGGGTGTTACCTGGGAGGGCAGGTAGGGCTGACCTGACTAGGATCAGTAGAGCGGAACGGGCAATAATGGCTCGATATAAGTCTTCCCACGGGTTGGAGTACCCTTATGTCCCTGAACCCCTCATGGAGGAGATAGAAGAGAACAGAGAAAGGTGGCTTAGGGAAACCATCGAGATGTACCTGGTCAGTAAGGGGAGTGAAGTTACTGGAAGGAGGGCAGAGGACAGAATAGATCACCTGATGCGGGTGTGGAGTATAGGGAGGAATATACACAAACACAGGGTGACCTATAGGCCCGAGAGGGGACTGCCTAGGCACTATCATGTCACGGTCCTGAACATGGGTGGTAGAGAGGTTAGAAAACCTGACCCGAGTCACTATTATTAGGGGGTACTAAGGCATTTTGCGGGCTCATGGCTGCTGGTCGGGGCGGGCTTGGCGAAATGTCATTGTGGTCATTTTCCTTTTCTGTTATAATGTACAATCTGTGATGTTAACAATTATGTGTTATGTGTTACAGTGCTTCCTGGAAGAAGGTATTTAAATTTAGGTCCCAGCGAGGACGATGGGATTCACCAGGGGGAGAATGTAGCGGTCATGTAAAATGGCTACAGTCATCTCTCCTGCTGACAGTAAGGCCTGGTAAGTTGTGGGCATGCCAGCAGTAATTATGGAGGTTTGCCCTCACACCCTGGTGAGGTGCCCTGTGTATGGATGGGAGTGGTCACAGGCTCTGACTCCATGGTTAGTGATGTCAGAGGTGTGTCAGTTCCAGAGTATACATAAGGCACAGCACTGTGTCTAAAAGTTAGTTCTGGGGAGTTCTGCGTGGTTCTGAGTAGTTCTGCCAGAGTTCTGAGAGGAGTAAGAGTTATGTTATAGTAGCTGAGTAGGAAGACTGTGTCCAGGGACCTGGCACAGAGTAAAGACATCCCGGCTGGGATAGGGAATCCCTATTAAAGGAGAATTTCACCTTTCAAAGGGAAGCACTGAGGGACAATGAGTGGCTAAAGTAACTACTGCGAGGGGCAGTTAGCCCACCTCAATCAATAAAGATGCTCTTAATTACAAACCCTCTCGTGTACAAGTGGGGAGTGATTGTACAGAGAGGAGCACCACAGAGGAGTTCCTCGCCAGGACCATCCCCAAGTGACTGACGGGACCCTGATGAGGTGGAGGCGCTGCACTGGAACTAGGTAGGACTCAGCACACTACCTCAGCTGCCTGTCTGGACGGGTCCTCCCCACACACCATCATGCGGGAGACTCAGGAGTCCTGTTGCCAACAGGTGCACCACCAGACACTATCACACTGTAATGGGGACCGGTTAGACCACAGGGGCCAATGTGAGATTGGGTGGGTCAGGCCGGTTCACAAAAACCGTTACATACCTATGCCTGAATAGATGCTATGCACTCAAAACAGCCAGGGTCCCAATTATCTCTTCAACCAATTATGCTAATTTAAAGGGCTATATATAAGAACAAACAGGGACACAGATTATCACCCTTGAGGAAGCTAACAGAAGCAAAACACGTAGGGTTAACTTTTGGATATCCTACCCATATCTGAGGGCACAGAGCCTATTGCTGATGAGAGCAAGAGCAGCAGAGAACATTGCTGGTTCCTTGCACATGTGTGGGCGTTACCCGACTCCATAATGTCATCCTGAACGGACGAGGAGGAGAGAGCACATGGACCATGTTGTGAGTAAAAAACCTACTGTGGAGGATACCCCATGTGCTGGGATGTTTCTGAACTTCTGCCAAATTGAAAGTAGCTTTCTATCATTTTCGAAGTAAATATTCAAGCAATACTTCATTACTGCACCGACACACTTTATTCGAGCAAATACCCAGTATGTACCTGGCAGATACCTGGAATGCGCCGCTCCTCACCTCTGACAAGCCCCGTTGCGTTTGCCTTCCCAGCCTGGGTTCATGCCTGGCTGACGGGCGGCTGATCTGTTAAATGATAATGATTAGGATTTAATAGGCTGCAATGCTTCGCGTGTCTACCAGATGGCATAAATTCATGAATTGTAATGCAGTATATATATATATATACTGTGCAGTATTGCAGCCAGCGGGAATAAAATGCTTCAATCCCTGCCTGGAAAATAACGCAATGCACTCGGGCAGAAAACAGTCACAAACCTCAATACACCCGGGTATACCCGAATTCGTGGGACTATCCGAGCTCGAATAAAGTGTGTCGCCAGTGTATGTCTTGTCTCTAAAATGTATGCACAGAAGGATCTTCTTTACAAACTGTTTGGACTAAGCAGTGATAACAGTGCTTTATCGGCCTTAAAAGGCATTTTTTCAGCCATGGAAAAAAAATACAGTGCCGTTTTTTGCCAGTCCACGTGATTCACTAAGCAGTAATAAGTGAAAGCATGCTAGGTCTTTGCACCAACTAAAGGATGGAGGAAAAGAGCTGGACATGAATTAAAGGTTTGTTTATGTTTTTTCAACCACACACTTGATACAACAGACCGCCGGTTGTGTCCCCAGGTTGTTCAAACGGGTGCCTGTGGGCCCCATTGGAGTGCGCTGGTGGTCCTCACAGGTCTTTGGGGTCCCCGGGTTTTGGCGTGAATATCTCTGTGTCCCCCGGGGTCCCGGGGTGTTGACGTGAATATTTATGTATCCCCCGGGGTACATGGAGATCATTCACATTAATTAAATCGAGGCAGAACCCGTTATTGGATCCAAAAGAATTACAATAGCATGACATCCATCTTCATAACTTGATAGTCTAATCACAAACGTTATGAGGGGATTAATTTAAAGGGCAATACTCCCGTGATTAGAAAACAACCTGACAATAATCAAAGCTTCTACCACACCTTTTGAATTTGAAGCGGAGGAATTCGAGGACGGTTGGCTATTGGGTAAGTCAATGTTATACAAACTGCATTTATATGTAAATGTCATGTACAGGTTAATGTTTCATTCTGTTTTGCTAATATATAATGTAACAACAAATAATAAGAATCATTTTCTATGTTGTATGTTATATAAAAAATATATAATCCATGTTATGCAGCTTTAAATTGTGTTCAAATTGTCTTCAATTATTAATCACACAACATTAGGGAATTAGTGGCCAAAACACAGTCATTGCTTCCATATTGCTGTATTAATATCATAGCCTTCAGAGGTGTCATGTTATGTTTTTAATGTTCAACAGATGTCCTCATTACACTATGTCAAAGCTAATAATTAATGAATATCAGATTGTAATGCCATGCGTGGTAATGTTTTAAATATTTGTTCCATATTACATTAACATTCATTTGTTTAAACTGTCTTATAGGCGACTTCGGATATGGAACTTGGCCCTGGTTCCTGACCCACTGGGTAATACTCAAACCCCTGCAGAGGAACATTATAATGCAGCTACGTATCCACCTGCTCAATGATTGAGAGGACATTTGGACTTTTGAAAAGTCGTTTCAGATGTCTTGATAGATCTGTTGCGGCCCTACAGTATTCACCACAGAAGGATGCTGACATTGTGATTTGTTAATGCATTCTGCACAACATTGCACTACGTCACAATCTTCAAGCCAACATTCAGGAGGATCTAGAGGAGGGTCCTCCTGTGCCTCCTGTAGTGGTTAGGGAGCATACAGCCAGTGGGATGTAGACCCGTCAGACTTTAATTGAAAATTATTTCACATGTAAGATTTTCATTTACATATAAGATAATCTATACTCATCTCGTGATGTGTGTCACATTTCATTGCGTGTATCTAATCATAGGATCCTGCTCACTCTCAATTCGACTGCACATTTTCTATTGAATGATCACAAGTTCATCTGACAATGGTATGTGAGTGTTTAACACATTTGTCCTTCTCTAAATCCTGTTTCCCCCCACCCCCCACCTCTAGAATGTGTGCGTCACACAATACAATGCTGAATGTTGTACATTAAGATAACAGATATTGCTGTAGTGATGAATATGCAGAGAACATTCTATTTAGACTTACCAACTACTGTACATTTAAATATATCTAATGTTTTTATCACCTTTAGACTTCATTATAACCATTATATATTTCACTACAATTAGTTATGAGGAGTTGTGATAGCAAATATTGCATACATTGTTATTGTTCACATTCTTTACTTAATTGTATAATTGACACTTAATTAACAATTACAACGTACATTATTTTATTATGCCTGCAGGAGTATGAGCTGCTGTCATGGGGATATCTTGTATCAGTAACCTGGTATGTGTCCTTAACAACACTAACATTTGTTTGATGGCAATTTGACCCACTGCAATAGTCATATTTCATGTTAATGCTTCATACAATTCCTCATATTGAAGTTTGATGAATACATGAACGTTCGACTATAACACAATGTGTATATCTTCACACAACGTAGTAAAACATTATTCATTGTATTTATATGACTTTGCTTTTACATATAACAAAGTTATGATGTACAGTTTACTGTGTCTCATAGCATGAGCGACAACGTTATGTATCAAAGTGTCAATTTCATGTTTTCAGCAGTATGCAGTATGTAAAAGGTGTACATTGTTCTGTGTTTGGATACTTCCATTCACATGATCTTCTGTATGTGGAATGGAGATGTCAGCATCTGTGAAAGAAGTAGATATGTAATGTTACTTATAAATGTACACATTTAAGTAAACATTTCAGCTACTTATAAACACACATCATATGTCTTTTTTGTATTGTAACAGTTGTCTAGTAAACGTAAAAGTTTGCCTATAGAATTTTTTTGGCACATCATAAAACTAAATATTTTAATAATTTTTTTTTGCTAGGCATGAATACGTTATCTAACAAATTTATATGAATTGTCAACAGTTGACAAAGACATCCCTCAGAATTTTTTAGGTACCTTCAGATCCGGGCTTTTTATAATAAAATTACTCCCTGCTCTCCTTTGGCATTTCGAAAAACTTTGTATATTAGAAACAGATACAAGCGGACTAACCTCTCAATTATACAAGGAAGTGATCTGTTCTGGCACTGGGTATGACAGGAAGCTTTCATATACTGTATAGCTTACTGGGAAGCAGACTTAGGGGAAGAACTTGAATCGAAGGATTGGGAAGCAATCTTACTTGCAGCTTCAAAAAGCTCAATCTGCGCAACCTTAAAGGAGAATGCATATAAGGTCCTAATGAGATGGATCTTACTCCACTTAAATTATCCAAGTTCGTCCCAGGTTACTCCCCATTGTGCCAGAGACAATGTGGAGAGCCAGCGGACTTGATACACATGCTGTAGTCATGCCCTCATTTGATTCCCTTATGGGAACAAATTAAGGATTGAATGCAGAGGATTTTTTACCTCGTAATCCTCATGGACCTGTGATTGTTCCAATTGAACAGACCCTTAAAGGGTGTATCCAGATCAACCTCAAAACTAATCACCCACATTTCGTTGGCAATGAGGTGTGAGATTGTGACATTGCGGAAACAGAATGAGATTCCAACTGTGGCCAAAATCAGGAGTAAAATTTGGTTTGTGCGCCAGATGGAGAAATTGTGAAGCTTGGTGAACGACTGGCAATAAATTCCAAAAAGTCTGGCTGCCTTGGTTGGCACAGACAGACATCACAGTAGTGAATTCCACCATGATTTTGCTCTGATAACTCTACTGTAGATGCTTTTTTGTATCGTTATATGGGTCTCTAGACCAAAAATCTCAAGATTGGGACCACACGGGAGCCAGAAAGAACTAACTAAAACAAGAGAGCTAGACCAAGCACTGGATACTTACGTAAGTGACAGGACTAGGCAATACAAGTTAGGATAATGAAAATAGAATATACCTTTAACACAATCCCCGCCCTACCCACAACCCACCCCCTCCTCCCTCATTTCCCTCTGGTTAGTTACTTATGATTTGTATATGATTTTTATGTTAATCAATAATGCCAATGCATCTTGATTGAATGTATGGAATGAAATGTAATATGTTCTAAGCAAAGAATATTAATAAAATGTAGGTTACAAAAACAAAAAGAGAAAAATAAATGTTAGAAGGGTTGGGGCCCAATGTGTCACGTATTGATGTGCTAGAACGTGAGATATCAGGTGTTGCTGTGCCACTACAGATGGTCTGTGATAGAGTACAGGCTATTGGCTTAAAAATGTCTGTTGCTTGCTGAATGACTCCACAGAGTAACAGAATTTGCATTAAGATGTTGGCTTCCATGCTGGACATTTGAGCAAATTTTCGGATCACTCTTAAACAAATGAAATGGTTTTGTGCCCTGTTAATGGACAGGCACCAAAAGTAGAATGACAGTTTTTCCTCTGACATAGTTTCATGGACTAATGAGAGTTGCTGCACAACAGACATAACTGACTGTGAGGCTGGCACACTCAATATATATTGAAGTCCTGAAGGCCCTAGAAAGTTATACCAATAAGAAAATAAATGTATAAAAATTGATATTATGTCAGCGTTTGTTTCCTGACACGTGGCCTGGCAGGACTTACCAGGCCTGGGACTATTTGTACATTGTGTTCCCCTGTATTTTACTTTGTCATTAGACCAAATAAAGTGTTCTTTTTTACCCTATATTCATATATACACTTACATTTGCCAATAGGGCCTTTATCCTCTAGCGTACGGGGCAAACCAACATCCACTACATCTATTCCCTACCCATTGGTATCTCATAAGTCCGGTGTTCCACAAACTACCTATCCACTAACGATCGATTAGCGAGTGCACACAATTGGGGGCTTTTCTATAGCCTTCTCTCCACCTCTGCAGAGATTCTCTGGCTTTCCCTTATATTTTTACATTGTTATTGTGTAAACTCATTTATTTGGCATACAGAATAGATAGCATCATCTACAGGCAGTCCTCGGTTATCCGACACAATGTGTTACTCAAAATGGCGTTGGATAGTGAAACGTTGTAAAGCGAAACATGTTTTCCCATAGGAACACTGTTTAAATGAAAGGTTCCGTTCCTGAAGGCATTTTTAATGCTAAAATACACAAAATATTTTACGCAGACAATAAGATATGCAGCACATACATAAATTATATAGTGCATATACTGTATAATATATAGAATATAACATAATATAAAAATATAATATATTATATTGTATAATATAGTATAATATATATATTATATACACATAAACAACTTTGCAAAGCGTCGTAAGAGCATTGGATAAGCCATTTTGGCGTTGTATAAATGAACATAGGTATGCATTGCATAGCGTTGGATAAGCCATTCGTTGTAAAGTAAAGCGTTGTAAAACGAGGACTGCTTGTACTCTCTACTGGTATACTAGGCAATAATTGCGTGCTTTTTCCTACTCATTTAAAATGCCATAATTTGGTAAAAACCCAAAACCAAACAAATCGAATTTGATTCAAACCAAATACAAAATGAAAACAAGAAAAACATTTTTTAATCAAACCCATGTTCAAACCAATTTTTTTTAAACCTTACCAAAATCTAAACACCATCAAAAGTACCAATCCTTACTCGGATGTCTAACTTAACCAATAGCACCATTTTTTTCTTAGTGTAAAATCATGGGCAAGAGGGAGGCACAACATATCAAAATCAGTTCTATACATTGAATTTGTTGCTCTTCTGTGCGTCACTTTTACGCCAAAATAGCTTTTAACGACACTTTAGATATATAGGCACCTAGGAAAAGGCATAAAAAAGATTACAAATGGTTTTATTTTCTTCAAAAATAGAAATGACAAATATCACAATGGTGGGCAAATCATTTCAAATAGATTTATGATGTACTGACTGAAATGAATTTCAAGATTTGCAAAAACATAAAACTGCCTTATTTTTAAACGTTTTTATAGGGTTTGTGAAAATAACATGATGCTGAATGTAAACTGGGTATTAAATATATTGTAATGAAGAGCTGCTGTGCCAAACGTACATTAATGCATTTACATGAGGAGTTCTTATAAAACAGTAATTGAAAATGTATTTCTCATGTCTGATGGATAACAAATGTTGAACAGCATTTGCTTTGTTAGTGTAGGTGTTATTAATGTGATTTCCACATCCATTTAAATGCAAATCTCCATGCAAATAATCATTTGAAAATGAAAGGAGGAATGTGTTCAAGCTGGAAGAATAATAGGATGCATAAATAGGCTCTCAACTAAAGGCTGCTCACAGAAAAATGTTTATGCGTTTCAAAACAAAATAATAACTATAGCATGAAAAAAATCTCAACATTCGAACAATATTTGTTTTGTATAGAAAAAAATATTTTATGTGGCTATAGCCCCAGTCCCAGTGGGTTCCCAGTGTCCCCTTACCTCTGTGCCTGTTGCTGGGGGGGCACGGGTGCCAACGCAGGGGCATCCCACCTTCGGGGGTGCAGTGCAGGTTGCCAGGGGTGCAGGAAGCACTCCGGTGCTCTGGAGGCTCTGTGGCAGCCCGAACACTAAGGGAGCCACCAACTTGTGAGCCATTGCACATGCGCGGAGGTTCGTGCATGCGCAAAAGGACTTGCGGCGGCCATTACAAGGAAAGCTCTGTGCAGGGACTACAAATCCCATGAGCCTTTAGGGGAAAAGTGATGCGGCGCGGATTAGCCAATAGGGCGGTTGCAATTAGGTAGATAGGGAATGGCAGTTTGTAGCGCGAGGGAGCTCGCGCTGTCAGTTAAAAAAAAGGGACAGTTGAGGCAGTTGAGGAGAGGGACAGTTTAGGTAGTTGCGGGAGAGACAGTGAATAGTGAATTAGAAGTAAGTTAGAAACTTACTAGTAAGTTAGTAACTTAGGAGTGAATAAGTTAGTAGCTTAGTAAGTTAGTAATTTAGAAGTTAGTGAATTGGAAGTTAGTGAGTTAGGAGTTAGTAAGTTAGTGAGTTAGGAGTTAGTGAGTTAGGGAGTTAGGAGATGGTAAGTTAGTAAGTTAGTGAGTTAGGATTTAGTTAAAGTGAAAATCAGGAATAGGGTGGGTTATATGTGCAGGGGTCTATGACATGTGAGAAGGACTCCCAGTCAGTGCAATGTCATGTATACATGTATTGCTTCCCCATTAAATCCCAGCTAGTCCCATACTCACCTCACCTTGTGTTTCTGCAGGGACCGGCCATAGAATAGGGACATGGCCCTGTACAATCATCAGAGTTGCAGGATACAGCCAAGACGCAACGGCATCTTGGCCCTTGGTAAACTTGGACCCTCACGTGAAGAGTTTCCCCTGAGAGGACCGATGCACCGGAGTCATCAACTACCGTTGGGTCCATGTACCCCGTCGCAGGACACGGCGCACCCGGCATCGGATGCACCCGGCAGGTACCTATCCCAACAAGTGCATCAACAGATAACTGGAGAGCGCTACTCCTTACATTTTGGGTGGGCTGGACACTGGGGAAAGGGACATCAAGGTATTGGTGCCTAGCACCCAAAGTACTGTTGGGACATTCACTGGGGGTTTGGGTTAGGTGCTCTTTATATATTATGTGTGTTATGTTACGTTGCATATTTATTATTATATGTACTGTCCAGTAAATACTGCTACATATATATATAGCATAGCCTCTTGGCCGCTACTTCTCTGCCTGGACCTTTCCAGTGTAGGTCCTGTTAGGTACAGGCAGTGGAGGGGTTAATTCCTTCTTTAGGCTCTGTGTGTGTATTGCAGACTTGGATACATTTTAGGTATCCAAGAACAGGTCTAGCAACTACGAGAGAGTGTCCGTATGAGAGAAGGATACTGATTGGTTAATCTAAAAGTGAGTGATCACCAATCAGTATTCAACCTGCTCTCTTAAGGGGCAGGGTTTCTGTCACAAATCTCAGGCTATAAATCAGGGCACTCTCCTAAATTCAGGGTTCCTGGTTGTCATTCTTTCTCCTCCCCCTGTGGAGTGAGCACCATAATCCTCCATCCCACCAGGAGATGGGAGGAGAGTCTAGCAGGCCTAACATGGGCCTAATGCCTGAGTCAGGGCTCTGATAGAATGGGAGGAGAGAGAAAAGGATACCTCTGTGCTGTGCTTATATCATCTGCATGCAATAAAGAATCAGTTGTATTAGAACAAGCGGGAGTCACTGTCTTGCTGCTGAAAGAGGAACAAAGGTGTCAGTATGGGCCATCCACTGCTCATAACAGAGGATCCATACTGTCTGGAGGCGCTGCACCGAGGAAGATCAAGGTAATCTGCACCCCTGTCCTGATTCTCCCCACAGCATCGCGGAGCACTCAACCCTCCTGTTTACCAACAGGTACAGCCCAACACCTCACAAGTAGCCAGATAAGAAGCAGACCCCCCCCAATATCACTTAGGGTGGGGGTACAAGGGCTACATATACCTTGTGTGCAATTACTAACTGTATTGTCTTGGGAGGGGCTATCCCACTGCGTAAGGATCCTTCCCAGGTGGAGGCGCTGTTAGCATATTTATTACACACACCCCAGGCTCCCAGCAGCGGAGGCTCAGACTCCTGTGAGCCACAGGTATTGCACCACATGCACAGTAGTCGCCTTATCTCCCAAGGGGTGGGGAACGAGCGCTACATGAAAATACATGATGGTTAAAAAAAAGTGCTGTGGGAAAAATCCAATGGAATTGGCACACCTTACAAAATATGACTTTGTTTCAAATATATTCAGGAAATATACCGAATGTTTGAACTATAAAGTCCTCTGTTATAATTATTTTGAAAGTGAAAAATAATTCATTCAGTGTTTGGATGCTTTTTCTAGAAGATTCTTTAGGAATTATATGGAATGGAAAATGTAAAGATGCTTCTTAATAGTACAGTAGATCAGAGATTTATATCTTTCTGTGAATAACAGGTCATTTACACATTGTGAAACAATTACATTATTGACTTTCTGTTGGGCTTTATTGTTCTAGCATTTGAAATTCAATGTAGTATTTTATGTTCAGTCAAACAATTCTGTATTCATTTTTTTTGTTAAGATAATTTACCAGAACAGATACATTGAGATATGTATGTCTTTCTCAATTACATCTTGAGAAAGCAGAAAAGATAGTAATCTTCCCACGTTTGTCTATGCAAGGCCATCACTATTAGCTAATAAAAGTGCCAAAACATTAAAAAGGAAGACATTGCCAGCATTAAATCCATACATTATTCCAAAGTAATATGTCATTGTGAAGTTTATAGACCATCTTGCTATGTGAGAAAGACTCCCAGTCAGTGTAATGTCATCTATATATGTATTGCGGCATTACTGTTCCCCATAACCCTAATGTGTTTCCTGTGCCTGCAGCTGGTGGCCGATGTGTTGATAGGGATGACCATGTTTGGGCATCTTGTCCTAGGTCTCCGAGTCAACAGTGCCCTGTTAATCTCATCATCATGTCTTGATTGTGTGCAGAAGCGAGGATAATCAACCACCCGCTATGAGAGTCTTTGGGCCCCGGATCAGGGCTATTGTTTTCCCCAGATTTGTCGGCATCTCATTGAGTGGGGAAAGAGTATATACACTGCAGATAATGAGGGATTTTCAATTCTTATTTTGTGAGTTGCTGTCCATTACAGTGGTCGGTGTCTGACCATGTAAGTTTAGTTAGTTTCAGACATTGAGACAAGCGCATGGAGCCCACTGAGGTCCTGTACCTGGATGCCGACTTTTCACGTAAAAGATCCAGGAAGAACATTTGGGGTAAGATTGCTTCGACAGCCTCCTCCACCTAATGAGCTAAGTTTCCCTGTATCCCTGTACTTGGTTAAGTATTTCTGTGGCTGTTGCATTGTGTTTTTCACTGTTTGTTCCAGCTAAATTAACTTTGATTTATTAAACCCTTGCATTTTCTCTAGTGATTATAAGATCCCGAGTAATCCGATTAACATTGATAGTGACAGTCATCACCACTAATGAATGCAAGACATAAACATGTGCTAATAAGTAATTGTATTTGTACATATAATAAATAGAAATTAGTATTATATATAGTTATAATGTTCATAGCTATTAATGCCACAATACAAATAAAATTTGAAATTGTTACAGTATTGCTGTCAGAAATATATGTGAGTAATAAATACTCTCTGCAAAAGCAAACATGTTCTTCTGTAGTTATGTGTGGTATTATTTACAGTAGGATAACTTATGACAGATTTGCAAACATGTTCACAGTATGAAGAAGACATATATGAAGTTAGTGTCTGCGCTAGTTCTAGCTTAAAGGCCTTGAGGTAAAAGTGTCTGGAGGAAATATGCTTAACAAAAATGAATAGCTCTATTAACATGGGTACTAAAGCAGACTAAGAGGTAAATTTATCTTGTCCAATGTGGTACAATTAGCAGAAACCCCTATTGACTTGAATTGGGCTTTTCTGCGATCAGTCACTTTAGAAAATATAAAATTACAGCTTGGGTGCCTTGCTTTAGAAGTAAAATAGTTTTAAGATTTTGACATTGTTGACTGGTAACGCCAGCCAATCAATCGATACAAACATTTTGTTTGAGAAGTAGTAGGAAGTGGGAGATTCACTAAGAGCCAATGGGAGGTATCGCTATTGACTGGAGTACCTTATTCCTTAATCACATAAAACAAATAGACCTGGCGCCTGGAAAAAAAACAGTGAATCTCTGACCATATATTAATGTCCAGATAGGTATTCCTATGATGGTATCAAAATGTCCAGATAGATATTCCTGTGATCCTCAAAATGGTCACACGGCAGTCATGGAAAAGAGAAGACAAAACACATCATAGCATATAAATGATGAGTGCACTTAACAAATTTGTACTGTTCAGATTTTGTACTAGGCAGCCTGGCCTGTATATATAGGTTTGTCACAAATTATCAATAAGTAGTAATTAAGTTTTAGCGCTTAGATAACTATATTTTTCTTATTCCTCAATGACAGTAAGATTCTTCTGGCCTGGGGTTGCAGAGAGAAGTGGGTTGCCCCAGGTGCAGCCGTGTATGGAGCTGAGATGACTTAGCATTCCATAAAAGTAACAAAATGAAAATAGATTACTTATTCACAACATTTTGTTATTTCATTAGCAGTATATATTGTTATTACAATTATACATTCATGCCTTGAGGAAAATATATAAATCCACTTTATTATTGTGGCATGCTGCTAGTCTGTATATAATGGGTGACAACTGTTATAGAGCAGTTAGCGCAGCTCACCTTGGAGGGTATAATCTGTAAACAGCAAGCTACATTTAGAGTTCAATTAGTAGATTTTCACCAAATCTATATATTTTTTTCATTTTTAAATAAGTTTTGTTTGTCAGCTTAATTCATGAAAGAGAATATTTTTTGAATTGGCTTGAAAAGGCTCACGTAAAAAAATGCTGAGGTTATCAAACATTGTGGAAAAGCTATTTGGACCATGTTTGTGAAATTGTGAAAGGTGAATACAATATTTATAATTAAAAACTGAAATGAAGCTTGACTTCCTAAAATAAGGCAATATTGATCTTACTATATATTTTTGAAGGCGTTGTATGTGGCTATGTCTGTATGTGTCTCCCTGTGTCCCTCCCTGTGTCCCTAGCGGCAATCCCATTGGACCTTGGGCCAAGCCAATGAGATTGCTTCCTTGGCCCGCCCGCCCCCGCACACCTCTCATTGGCCTGAGGTGGAGTCACGGGCCAAAAGTCACACACACAGACACACACACACACACACACCCTCCCCCCGCTCTCCTGCTCTCCCCCCGCTCACCCCCCCCCGCTCACCCCCTGCCCATTTACCCCCCGCCCCACTTATCCCCCCCCCACCCACACACACAGAGCATGCACTGTGCGGCTCTCCCCTCACACAGGCCGCTCCCCCCCTCCCGCCCCCACACACACAGAGCACGCTCTCTGTGGCTCTCCCCTCACACAGGCCGCTCCCCGTCCCAGAGGCCGCTCCTCCGGCTGTCTCCGCCTCTCCCCGCGAAAGGCGCAGCACCTCCTCACCGGAGCATCTCAGCCTCTCCGCTGAGGAGCCCGAGGTGGAGGAGGAGGGCGGCCAGTACCCGGAGGAACAGAAGCGCGGCCATGTGCAAGGTGAGGAAACGCAGGGGAATTACCGCATCCCTGACTCCCCCTGCCCTTTGCCCCCCACCTACCCTCCCTGCCCCCCCTACCCTCCCTGCCCACCTGCCCCCTGCCCCCTTTGCCCCCTGCCCCCCCTGCCCTTTGCCCCCTGCCCCCCCTGCCCTTTGCCCCCTGCCCCCTTTGCCCCCTGCCCTCCCTCCCCTGCCTTTTGCCCCCTGCCCTCCCTCCCCCTGCCCTTTGCCCCTGCCCTTCCTCCCCCTGCCCTTTGCCCCCTGCCCTCCCTCCCCCTGCCCTTTGCCCCCTGCCCTCCCTCCCCCTGCCCTTTGCCCCCTGCCCTCCCTCCCCCTGCCCTTTGCCCCCTGCCCTCCCTCCCCCTGCCCTTTTTCCTTTGCCATCCCTCCCCCTGCCCTCCCTCCCCCTGCTCTTTGCCCCCTGCCCCCCTACCCCTCCCTGCCCTTTGGCCCCCCCCGCCCCTCCCTGCCCTTTACCCCCCCTCCCTGCCCTTTGCCCCCCCGCCCCTCCCTGCTCTTTGCCCCCCCCACCCCTCCCTGCCCTTTGCCCCCCCCACCCCTCCATGCTCTTTGCCCCCCCCCCACCTCTCCCTGACCTTTGGCTCCATCCCCCTGCCCATCCCTGCCCTTTGGCCCCCCCCGCCCCTCCCTGCCCTTTGCCCCCCCCCCACCCCTCCCTGCTCTTTGCCCCCCCCACCCCTCCCTGCCCTTTGGCTTCATCCCCCTGCCCATCCCTGCCCTTTGGCCCCCCCCGCCCCTCCCTGCCCTTTGCCCCCCCTGCCCCTCCCTGCCCTTTGTCCCCCCCTGCCCCTCCCTGCCCTTTGCCCCCCCCCCCAAGCCCTCCCTGCCCTTTGCCCCACCCCCACCACCCCTCCCTGCCCTTTGCCCCCCCGCCCCTCCCTGCCCTTTGCCCCTCCCTGCCCTTTGCCTCCCCCGCCCCTCCCTGCCCTTTGCCCCTCCCTGCCCTTTGCCCCTCCCTGCCCTTTCCCCCTCCCTGCCCTTTGCCCCTCCCTGCCCTTTGCCCCTCCCTGCCCTTTCCCCCCCCCCCCGCCCCTCCCTGCCCTTTGCCCCCCCCCCGCCCCTCCCTGCCCTTTGCCCCCCCCCCCCGCCCCTCCCTGCCCTTTGCCCCGCCCCGCCCCTCCTTGCCCTTTGCCTCCCCGCCCCTCCCTGCCCTTTGCCCCCCTGCCCTTTGCCCTCCCCACCCTTCTACGCCCCTTGCCCCCCCCCCCCGCCCTTCGACGCCCCTCCCCCCCTGCCCTTCCACTCCATGCCCCCTGCCCTTCCACGCCCGGGCAACGCCGGGTATATCAGCTAGTGTTACATAAAAATGAATGAAAATAATTATTAATAATCACCTCTTCATTAGTGTTACCTGCACTACTGATCTGTGCCCCGGTTATGTTCAGCTTAGCCCTACAATTTGGTCCCCATGTCATACCGCATGCTCCACTTGCTCTTTAGGTTTTCCATACTTACCTAAAATTGATTCATTAGTTACGTACTAAGCCTCCTTCTGTTATAACAAGGATTTGCCGGCCTCTAAGGTGTATCGAAGGAGAGTGTTTAGAACATAAAAATGTCTTCTACAGTAGCAATAGATTTTGTCTTTAGAGAGATTGGTACCATATACTTTGATAAAAAAATGTATCTTAAATTGTTAGAAAATTACAGAAAATAATCGCACAAGTTACAATAATTACTGATGCAATATGATTCATTCAATGTTATTCGTTATCATGTTTGAGTAACATAAATGTCCTGTATGGAATATTTAATAACATGATATTACAATTTAATATTGGGGATTTGATCATACCATACTCAATATATATTTTTACGTAGAGCATTACATGTAAGTATCTTTGAAAAGTGATGTAATTTTAAACTCAACATTAATATATTTATGTTATTTCATTTTAATTCAGTTATGCATTTTGGGATGCTGGAATATTGTTTTGACATTCTTAACTCATCATAATATTGAATTAAAAAAACATGATCTAATCTGAGTTTATTTCCTTTTTTGGCTACATTACTGTGACTATATTTGGTCATTTGTGTGAATGTGTTTAGATTTTAGATATAAAGCTGATATGTTTAAAACCTAATTAGGCCATACAGTATGTCTATCCACATGAGACATGTAATACATTTTAGTTGTTTATTTTGACTTTTGCATTAGCTGTCTAGGGATATGGATATGTTAAAGGTAAATTATCTGTAAAAGATGCAGACAAAGGGAATTAGGTTGGAAGGGATGAGAAAATAGTTTGAGACAACAGACTTGATAATAGGTGCCAGAGAGCGGAAATTAGAATTCACAGAAAAAGTAGACACGGGGAGTGAAAATAAATAGGGAACGTGAGTGAAAGAGTATTGTAACTAAGGAAAACTTATGATGAGCAGAGAGATGGCGAGTTCACGAAAAGAGAGAGACAATGGAAGATAAAAAAAAAATCAAGTTGAAGGATACTAAGGATTTAAGCTATTCTTTCACTCATCCGGTGAACAGTATTTAAACTATATTATCAGTTACATTTTTCATACTAGTCACCCTGACATGTGATTTATTCATATTTGCTAGCATGTTTATAATTTTATATTTTTACATCATTTTGTTTTCATATTCAGTTCTATTTTTTTTAAATCTCAAATAAGGCTACATGCTGTATATTTTAAGTGTATTACCCAATTATTGCCTGCACACATGAAATGAATGCTTCCTGACATAGTGTACCAGTAATGGCTATGTGTAATGCATTGTATTAGAATGTTCACATAGTCCTTCAGGGTAAATGTAACAATAAATTGTGTGCAGAGGTCTAATGTTAGGAGAATTATGTTGTAATGACAGTTCTTAAACTGTGTTTATAATGAGTATTAGGCATTTAGTATTTTATTTTCCAAAAATGTGTCAAGAATCCTTAAAGCATAATTTAACACAACTGAGATGCCTCAACTTGTTCTTAATAAAACACACTTGGAATCTACAGCATATTCCTAATTCCACTGTGTACTGTTCTTGTGTATTACTATACATCACAGAGTGTCATTAATCATTCTAGCAGGCACTTTATCTCAAAGGAGATGCAGGGAAATGATAATGTTTTATATGAGTAATTAATCCTGAGGCAGATGTGGTTTCTAAGACTACTGCCTTTAGAGAATTGACAAGTTTCAGAACATACACTTTAATATACAGTAGGTGGAGAGGTCTATTTATTAGAATATCAATTATTCTAAAACTTATTTAGTACTAGTCCACAGAAGGCTTACAAGCATGTTAAAAACTATAATATGTATGTATGATCACAGGATTATATTTAAATATTCATGCTGAAAACTCAAAGTGCAACAAATGCAACAAACCATAGGCTGGAAGACATTCATTTATTCTTAATAACAAACTAATTTTTTAAGTGTAAGAAAATCTCATGTTTTTTCTTTTTACATCAAGATTGCAGTAAAGAGAGGTTTAAAAAAAATAAATGTGAATCATATTTTTAAATTCTCAAAGCATCCACCATATTTTAAATGTAAACCTAAGAGTTAAGGGGATGTATAAATCATTTTTTTAAAATTCATTTAGTACATCGGCCTGGAGTCATCAAACTCTGTTAAGGAAAAAGCAACCTTATTTTTATTGTGCAAGTCATCAATTTTGTACCGCTAAAAATAACGCATTTTTTATCACGGACGAAAATATTTACTCATTTTGGTGCTAGTCATCAAGTCCCAATATTTATCTGAACAGGGCTACTGCCCCAAAATATTAAAAAAAATATATCACCGAGTCCATGCTGTCATTAGCCCTATCTTGCCTATGTAAATAATGGCAATTATAATTACTATTATATACATATTTAACATAAGCTAAACCAATATGGAATAGGTGTTAAATATTAACTACAACTCGTGTAACTATACATTAACTGCTTATTAGCCCAAGTGGTCAGCTACTTATCCCACATCCCACACTTCCTAAAAGAATTTCCATAAGAACTATATTGACAAGTTGCCCCACCCAAGGAGAGAATGACAGCCAGCTCGCACCAAGGGATATGGGAGCGAGAGGCTGCAACCACCGAGTGGATCCAACTGAGTGGATCCAATTCCCCAATGGGTACAGCTGAGTGTTATCTTGGAGGGCCACTGGGACCTGTTCTTAGATAAGCTAGGCAAAATGCACTTAACTGATCACCCGATCAACACTGGAGACCAGCAGCCACTCAGAAAGTTCCCCTATCGGGACTGTTTGTAGGATAGGCAGATATCAGGAGATATAGGAGATGCTGGCCTTAGGGGTGAGTACAAGGTCCCAGAACCTGTGAGCCATGCTGGTAGTCATACCTAAGAAAAAAGATATAATTAGGTTCCGTGTGAACTACTGGCTTCTTAATTCCCAGACCCTCACTGATACCCACCCAATTTACCATATGGATGTGCTGGTCGAGTACCTCGTGGGGGCCTGATACCTCATGACCATAGATCTGAAAAGGGGGTATTAGCAGATCGCCTTGACCCCCAATGCCCGAGAGAAGTCAACCTTCCAAACACCAAAATGCTTATAGGAGTTTACCTTAATGCTGTTTGGAATAAAGAATGTGACAGCTACATTTAAGAGGCTAATCAATTGTTTGCTGGAGAGGATGCAGGTGTATGCCTGTGCTTATCTAGATGAGTTGGTTGTATTCTGTGAGACTTGGAATGAATACCTCCGACATTCAGCTGCTGTATTGAGTAGGATACAGGATGCTGTCTGATTCTCAAACCTTCAAAGTTCCATATCAGCATGACTGACCCCAGTAGCTAGGGCAGTGGATAGACTCAGGTCATCTCAGGCCAGAGTCCGCCAAAGTTGAATCCATCCTCCGATAGCTGACCGCCGTTACCCAGAAACAAGTTGCTTTCTGTGGGACAGCCGACTACTTTGTAAATAGGGAAAGGGGGGAAAGAGGGTGGATAAACCCCGCTCAGCCGTTGGATTACGAGAGGGGAACTGGAAGTGGTGCTATCTGGGATAGAGAGTGGACACAGGAAAAACAAAAGGCAGAATCCCTATTGATGCACTCACTTAGGATAGGGCTCAAAAATAAAAAAGTTTTATTGATAATTAGGAAAAACACGAACTCCTTGGAACGAAACACGTGTCGGGTGCGACGTCCTGTGTGACGTCATTTGCGTGACCAGCTGGCAGTAGCTCGGTCTGTTTCCTCTCACAGCATGGTGTATGTCTTTTAGCTGCTAGTTAATCCAAGATGTGGGCCATACGTGGATCCGACTAGCTAGCGCTAGAATTTGGTGATATAGCTCATACTTGAAAGGGATTTCTGACCGAAGTCTGCAGGTACCAAGCATTCAATGCTTTTCGTAATGGGAAAATAGCAACAGTCACGAATAACTTTGACTGAGTGCAGCACTTGGCTAATATTTATGACTAAGGATTTGAGGTAGCGATTCAACTGTCTTATGCATAGCTTTATCAGGGCAACTGTATGACCTTAATATGAAATTGTCAACTGGCACAGAATACAGCAGCATAAACCATACAGTAGCTGCAGCTACTGAAATAAATCTGTGCACCTGCTCTGTATGTGATATATACAAGAATAAGCATCAATAGTGACACACTTAGTATCACATCATAAGGCACTTTTGACTACCTCATCTTCAGTTGTATATATATTTATATACACAAGTGTCTTTTCCCAAGGATCTCATTCCTGATCCTATGATTAACATCAGAGCAACATCATATACTATCTGGCCCCATATACCTGGATCACTGGTTGAAATATTATCTTAGTGTTCAGCTATATGGTATAATAGAGGCCTTGTATACAGTACACCAGGATTAGCTGTGGTAAACATGCGCTACTGTCAGGTTTTAATCAGTTTGTGTTTTTCCTAATTATCAATAAAACTTGTTTTATTTTTGAGCCCTATCCTAAGTGAGTGCATCAATAGGAATTCTGCCTTTTGTTTTTCCTGTGTACAGCCGACAACTATCAGAAGTTCATGCTCCAATACAGAATTCTAGAAACAACCCTTACCGATAACTTAAATGCAGCTCCCCCCCCCCCCTCAGTGATCAGATCTGTGGCATGTGATGCTGCCTTCCAAGCCCTGAAGGTGATCTTAATTGTACCCCCATTTTATCCACCTGACTACCGCAAGTGAAAACTGGTCAAGATAGATGCATCTATATTTGGGAAAAGGGGAGTGTTGTCATGTGAGCAAGCATGCGGCTGAGCATCCCATTGTGTATTTAAGCCGTTACCTCCTTGACAGAAAAGTGACTTATGCCACGATTGAGAAGGAATTTTGGCAACTTAAGAAATTCCAGTCATGTGACTATGGACAGGAGTTAATGGTGGTCACTGACAACAACCCCTTAAGTTGCTGCACCAGATCTCTGGGTATAATAGGAAGTGATGTACTAAAACCTGGTCCTTCAGCAGTATCATTTCTCTATACAACACTGGAAAGGCAGTAAGCATGGCAATGCCAATGGGCATCACACAGGATGACCAAAGAATAGTTACATACATAAAAGAGAGCGCAAAAAAAAGGGGTTGTAATTTTTAAAATACCACTTTACGTAAATTATGAACAATACAGTACATTCACTTACATTACAAATAATAAGATGTTACCACGCTGTCCACAATATCCCTGTCTGCCTGCCAACCTGTCAGATGAAAAAACAAGCAGTCCCGCTGAATGATAAATGTCCCGGCAGACTGAGACCACAGAAGGAAGTGCTGTGCAGAGTATAGGTATAGTGGCTGCCAAGCTCCAAACAACCTCCAAACATGAGCAGGCAAAGCAGGGAACCGACGCTGGCATCTGACGTCACAGTGTCCCACGTGGTAGTTCACTACTCTTCGTTAGGGGGTGTAATCACTGGTTGAAAAGGACTGTAAGATATACCACACAGTCCCACACTATTGGTTACCCTCCAATCTACTGTAAGTAATTAAAATGCACAGGTGCTAAGTGTTTAAGATGCCATTCAAAACGAAGTACAATAAACATAGACATACATACATGATCATATTTCTTATACCATACATTACATTAACACTCTTAAATTAAGAATACCATAATCCTTTCAAATCTAATAAATACCATTAATGACACATTAATTAAAATGTACAGTATATACTCATTGTTACCCACCAATGAATTATTATTTTAAAATGATTGAATACGTAAAAACTTGAAAGGCTGAAATTCAAAGAATGTGTATAAATTAGTAACACATGACATGATTAATGATTATAATGGATCCCCCATATACAGTGTAAAGTAAAAATAGGGAACCCCAATAATTTCCCAAATCTCCAATGTCTAACCTCAGGGGACTATGAACATGGAACATGAAAACTGATCATCAGGGGAGAATTATAATGACAACCACTTAGATCATCATTTCAAAAAGGGATATAGTTCAATGATTTCATTTAACCCAAGGGGTGTTTTACTAAAGATCCAATACTGCTCACGCTGCAACAGCTTGAGATCCCTACCACCCATCTTGGATCTCGAGGGATTACTTCTGACCCTATAAATCTCAAATCTCCATGTCTCCCCCCATGGTGATCCAAAAAATTTTGGGCCAAATTATGCATTTTCTTGCTTTTTTCCAATAGTCTCGCATTTTTGATCCCATTAATATGTTCCCCAATTCGTACTTTCAGAGATCTAATTGTTTTCCCAATATAATGTTTCTTACGGGGACAGTCAATCACATAATAACATAATTGGTTAAACAATTTATAAAATGTGACATCCTACAGTATGTTCTTCACCTGTCACCTGATATACCACTACCTTGTCCTTTACCATGTATTTGCACATTACACATTTCCCACACGTGTAGTTACCAAATGGTTTACTTAAAAGAATTCCCAACACCTACCGTTGGAGTGGGTTTGTTAAGTGCACTAGGTGCCAAAAGGCTCTTAAGATTTGTCGCCTTTCTAAAAACAACCTTGGGTTTATTGGGAATAATTCCTCTTAAAACGGGGTCCATTTTTAAATTTTTTCAATGATTGTACATAATTTGTCTAATCTTAGGTTCCTGTTTGCAGAAATCAATTCTCCACTAGCGCAATATTATATTTATTCGTATTCAGGTAAATTGTGAATGATTCCAATTCCGGTGTAGATCCTGACCACACGGTCAGGATATCATCAATACACCTTCTATCATATTGAATTAATTTTTTTTAAAGGATGTGAAAATGTGACTATTATATTTTCATTCTTGGTCTTGCTGTTCGGTATACAGTGCCAGTTACATCATTACGTACACCAGTGTTAGGACCACATACTGTGTAGTCAGTGACTTCAGTATGTTCAGCTTAGCCCAACACTTTGATACCTATGTCTACTTAACTCTGTGCCCAGGACATACTTGAAAATGAGAGGTAACTCTTAATGTATTACTTCCTGGTAAAATATTTTATAAATAAATAAATACTTGCTTTTAAGGTTTTCCATACCTACAGTACCATAAAACTGATTAATTAGTCATGTACTAAGTGTGATGGGGAGGAAAGGGTTAATACCTGATTTGCCATGCATTACTGTTGTTGCCCGGTCCCCGCCATGTCTGCAAGGGTAAAAGACAAGATGCATTGCTTGCCATACCCTCTAACCAACACATGATGGCAGATCTTAAATGTAAGGCAGGAGGTATTTTTTTTGTAAGACCAAGCAGGAATTACTTGGACATCAAGCTGTGATATGGGTGAATGAGCTGAGGCTATTTTTATGACCAAGCCTCAAAGGGCTGTAGGTATTTTTATGATGGAGCCTCAAAAGGCTCTCACAGATTTAGAGTCCCCCTGTCTAAAAGAGTGTCATTATGAAAAGACCCAGAGACCCATAATGTATACAATACTGGCATACTGATGCACAGCAGATGTCAGGTTAGTGACACCTCTGAGTCAGAAACCAGACACAGTGGCCCCAAGTTATGGGTGTAGCCCAGGTATGCTAAGTGGCATGGGCGTCAACCTGACCCATGCGCCCTGCCCACCGGACAGCCCTTTTGACCAGTCTTATGAACCGTGGGTAACTTGGCTATTCGTGGTTTTTTTTGTTCCCACGAGGGGATTAGATCCACATGTTAAAGATAGCTTTGGGCAGTCTATAACAGTGGTTTTCCAGGTATCCCCAGTGTGATTCCTGAATTTTAATCCATGATGTAAAGATGCAAGACTTTGTTCCAGTACAGCAGCAACCAGTCTAGGAGTGAAGGGGTTAATAACCACATAACCACAAGACTTTTAAAACCAATGCTGCATTTCTTGCGCAATTTCTTTTGTTTCAAAGGACAATTTCTTTCATTCCCTTATTCCAGTAAGTGTTGTTTTGAAGTGTATTCTGCAGATGTGTTTGTCTATTAAGGAAATAAATCACAATTTATTTTGCAACTTGTTCTGTTCAATCAAGTACCCAGAAATATAAATGTGTTGATAAAAGTTGGTGTCATCGTGACAGGCTTTTAAAAAACTGGTGGCAGCTGGTGGGATACTGATTGAACCTATATTGCAGTTTAATGCGGGCTCTGTAATATAGTGAGGACCTTGTAGCTTGCGAGCTCCTCAGACAAGTAGCAACTGACACACACTTCTAAAGAGCACGAGAGACTTCACGGTTCCCTTCACCCATACCCCGAAGGCACCATGAGCGATCACTCAGGAAGGTTCAGGTCGTGGACCAGAGAGAAAGTCGTGGAGAAATGTGCGGGGTATGGCTTACCGACAGATGGGCGGTCGAAGGCACAACTGGAGGAGGATTTGGAGCATCATGAGGACCGCAGGGTCCTACCAGAGGGGCAAGTCCCCGTAGCTGCTGTGTTGGCTGACGCTATTCAGCCCGGAGTGGAGGAGGTCCCTCCAGCTCCGGGGATGTAAGGACATGAGGAGAGTGCTAGTGACCCCCCGGTCGTGGGTGGCTTGGCGCCAGGGGTTTGCGGACGAGGTAGCAGTGGCGGCTGCCAAGCATGCTGTCCCTGGGCTCACTGCACTTCTGGCTACATGGGGAACAGGTGATAGCACTGAGGAGCGGGTACAGCTCCTGACAGCAGTGTTCAGAAGAACCCACAACTCCTACCTTGAAAACGGGGAACAAGGTCTTTCCCGGGCGGATCATCACAGCTTCAGCAAGTTCGTGGATGGCACAGATGACCTTGATACGTTCCTGAATGACTTCGAGACGCAGTGTTCCCGGTTCCGAATTCCAAGAAGGGACTGGGTGGTCAGACTGCGACCACTGTTATCTGGCAAAGCCAAACGGACTGTGATGGGTATTCCACGCGTGGATGCCGATGACTACGGTCATGTGAAAAGCAAGCTGCTACCCCAGTATGCCCTGACCCCAGAATCTTACAGGGGCAAGTTCCGGACCGGGGTAGTACTCCCTGGAGAGTCATACAGCACCTATGCCAGTAGGATGGCTTTGCACGGGACTCAGTGGGTGGAGGGGAATGGGGTTACAACATTCCATACCCTGCTGGACTTATTCTTTCAAGAGCAGCTGCTGCAGCAGCTTCCACAGATGTGAGGGGATGGGTCTATGACCATAAACCTCAGACCTATGAGGATGCAGCGAGAATGGCAGATGAATATGTGGCCAGCCGAGTTGCAATGAAGGACCCTGTAGCACCAAAAGGAGCGGGCCGTGCGGCCCAGGGCGCTAAGGCTACCCCTCCGTGGACACACCAGCCTGCGGCAGCAAACAGCGCACCCAAGTCTGCAGAGTTCAAGCATGAGAGGCGATGTTATTCATGCAATAAAGTTGGACATCTGAGGCCAGATTGTCCAGACCGGGACCGGTCCAAGGGACCCCATGAGGGGCAACGCTCACCAGCTGCGAGGACGGTCGCCCGTGTGCGACTGGCACACACAGAGGAGCCAAGTACAGCCGTGGAACCAGCCCACAGAGGGATGCCCAGTGGAGAGACTGCACTTGCCACCTCATGACCAGCAGCGGAGAGCGGGGGACATCAGGTTGCTCCAGTCGGGATGCAGCCCAACGATGTCCGGCAGAAGCATCTGTGGAAGGTGACCATCGGAGACCGGCAGGCGGACAGCTTGCTAGACTCTGGTGCCACCGTGACTCTTGTTCGCCCTGATATGGTGTGGCCAGAGGATTTGCTCCCGGGCACCGGGATGCAAGTGCCATGCCAGATGGAGGACCGTGGTCACTCCAGGTTGCCTGGGTCTTTTTGGACTGGGGTGCCGGACGTGGCATGAGGGAGGTGGGGTTTTTTCCTGGGTTAGATGCTAAGGACTTGCTGGGTAACAACCTAGGACATGTTACCTGTGTTTTTATCACTGAACTGGCACCTGT